>NW_009204603.1:3693-16290 GCF_000690835.1 Fulmarus glacialis
GGAACAGAACTCAAACTTTAGAAGCTTAAGAGTGATATTCAGGTGATCTTTAGAGAAGAGTATATCCTTCATCAAGTTTGTAATAGTTTCTTTTCAGTAAAAAGTGGGACTGTCTGAGTGCTGTATTGAGCATATGAAACACATGCTTGAAAGAAGAGGTAAGTGCAGCTTAGGCAGAGCATATTAACCAGAGCAGGTCCTGGTCTCCATAATAGTTTTCTTTTATGGTCTCACCTTCAGTCTCTTAGATATTGGTTCAAACCCCTTCCAGGATTTCTTTCTTTCTTTAAATGAGGCAGCATTAAAATTATCTAAGGCCTTGAAAGATGTTTAAAAACTTAACCCCTCTAAAGCCTCATAATTTCACATTATCTGAAATATTAGCCTGCCTTACATTAGTTTAAAAATAAATAAATAAAAGCAACACAAATTTGGTGGCTAAGTAGCCAAGAGAGAGCATAACTTATTAATGTCTTGCATTTAAGGTTATATACCAGGAGACAGGATAATAGTCTGAAATCCAGACTCTTCAGAGTTCTCAAATCTTAATAAATTTTAAGATTTTTTTTAAGACTAATTAATAAATATTAGGGAAAGTGACATTGGCTGCATGTAAACTGAATCATGACCATGCTACATAATACCCTCTGAGCTCCTGATCTCTAAAGTCATCCAGAACAGAGACTTGGCCAAAGCATCCTGTGGCTTGTTACCATGTCACAAACCTGGCTGTCCTTGCCCTGGAAACCAGGACACTCAGAGGGCTAGAAAAAAGAGGGGGGAAAAGGCATGACTGCATCCAAACTCTGAGCTTGAAAGTTTAGAGGTAGCTATCGAGACACTTTCTTACTGTCTCTACATTTCCCCTTTGGAAAGTGAGGAAAATTTCTCTTGGGGATGCTAGGAAGTATTTACCTATGACAGTAATAGGGTCATTTTCATTAGACAGGTAAACAGTCACACAAGCCTAGCATACTTGGTTCACAGTCCACAGGCTCTTTTGTGCAGAGTATTTCTGCAGCTCCGTTATTTTCCACGATACTTTCGTTACTAAACCTGGCTTTTTGGAAATAAAATATTGCTACTTTAAGACTTTTCCATAGGAGGGACAGCTAGATGACAAGCACATGACAAACTTCAAATAAATTATTTTACGGAAATGTTTGTGAAAGTTTAAAGCTGAACTGGACATTTACATTTTTCCCTGTTGCTACAGCACGTTGTCATAGCATTTGACATCTTTGTGCTGTTTATGTGCATTAGGGCCTTCTAGGAATCAATCATACATCTCTGTGGGAAAGAAAACAGAGAATAATTAGAAGTCAGGTCCTAAAAATCATGGGATTGTTTCAGGCTGTTGTCTTTCTTCAGACCCTGCAATGACCACAAGCACTTCAGAGAGGAGAGGTGTAAAGTGAACAGGGAGGGATCAGACTTAAAGCCTCTGATACGACTTCCAGGCATGGGATTTGCAGACCACAGGGGATCCAGCTGAACGGTTCACAACGTACATGGCTGTGGACAACTGCTGTCAATGTAGAGACAGAGAGACTAAGTAATGTACATGATGAAAAACTTGGATAAGGTCACCCACAAGCAGGGAAACAGCCCAAATCCTGTACCTCACACCGTATTTTCTATTTTGACAGACTTGTTGCACCAATGAACTGTATTGATCTTTTCCTATGTAGATTTAAGCAGCAGACATACAAATAGAAAAACTGAGTCTGAATTCATCTGTTCATGCTGTAAATAAAAGAGAGCCACTATGAACACTACTGCCTGCTTGACCTCAAGATTTTCTCTTACTCCATCACCTTTCAACATTCTGGCATTTTGAAAAAGACAAATTCATGAGATTAGTGACAAGCAATTTGGAAATAAATAGCTCACATACATAGAAAAAGAAAATATTTCTAGTATCACACTTCATATTTGTTTTTTTTAGGATTTAGACATTTCTTACACTGATATGTCTCAATGTGGATTAAACACTTTTTTACTCATTAGTGATATCTATATCATGTTTAAAAATACTCTTACAGAAGCAGTGCTACGTTTCAAACGTCTTTGTAAAGCAGGAGGGAAAAAAGGAAAAATAAATGAAATATTTATTTTTTTAAAATGGAAATCCATATTTTAAGGAGACACAGGTGTTATCAATTTTAAGAGAAGTACTCAAGCAAATGGTAAATGTAACTGTGCATTGGTTTTACAGCTGAGAGACTGAACAGATGGTTCAAGGATGGTATCAAGTGAACTTAACATTTGTGAACTAGACAGACATGGGCAGAGGATTGTGTGATTACAACATTAACACTGAACCACTCGCTTTTTTCCCATAACGTATTTATATTCTCTCTAAGTTCATGATCAATGGGAATCAAATTGTAGAACTCCAACATCAAAAATACATTACTAGAAATGTACATTACTAGAAAGGTCATTCAAAAAAAGGGCCTTGCATTGGTCAGCACTTGTTAAACACAAAGACCAATTCTGTTACCAAGAAATTTTCTTCATACTTACGGGGATTTTTTGCCTTAACACTCTGAAAACTAAGAAAAAAAAGTAAGTTTTCACTCAATACAGATAAAAAATTTTCATAAGATGAAGTTGCAAGCTATCTTTTTACCTGGAATATGTGATCAAGTAAGAGTTTGAGGCACAGAAAAATTTTAACATCTCACTACGCATCTTTAAAAGATGGATGAGAAATCAATAACGTTACACTTTACAATATACAGCTAGAATCAGGTGGTGAGGTTGATGATAAGTATTAATTTATGTTATTGTTTGTGTATACAGTATATGGAATGCTAATGTCCATACTAAACACCTC
This sequence comes from Fulmarus glacialis, assembly GCF_000690835.1. Lineage (NCBI taxonomy): Eukaryota > Metazoa > Chordata > Aves > Procellariiformes > Procellariidae > Fulmarus > Fulmarus glacialis. The sequence goes on from NW_009204603.1 coordinate 6,536, forward strand.
ACTAAAGTAAAGATAATTTAACCGGGTGAAATGCTAGGATAATAGAAATTTTCTTTTTATCTGTACTGATGATCTTTAGATTGGGGGAGGTAGAGGGGCTGATGCATCTGAGCTAACTAATGCAAAGGAACAAATTATTCCTTTGTTGAAAGGTACAATTCTTATTTCTGTCCTCAGATTTCACATTGCCAAAAGCTTCCCAGTAATACAGAACTATCATAGATTAAAAAAAAAAAAATTGATAAATATGCTATTTCCCAATTCACTGCAAGTGGTGAATAATCCGATATAAACGGTCAGTAATTGAATATATTTACAAACTTTCAGTTTGCCACAGTGATCAAAGGTGAACTTGTTCAGAGCATTTAATGTTTGCATATACATTCACCCTGCCTGCTCTCTGCAAAGGCAAACGTTTCCGGTACATTGCTCTTGTGCTTTCATTATTTTTCACAAAGTCCAGCCTCTTACTTTTTTATTCCTACTTACTCTAGTGATAAATTTATCACTTTCCTAGCCTCTTATTCATCATTCCCTCCAGTCAGCACCTGAACAACACTGAACATCTCACTAAATAGCTTTGAGACAGACTCTACCACAGCCTAGCAGTGTAACTCCACATCTTTATTGCTTTATGTGACATAGTTGCCTGTGACAGAAGGGTACCGGGCTCCACAGTCAGGAGGTCCTTTCCAGTCCTTGTCCCCACATAGTGCTGTGCAGCACATGGTACAAGAGAGAGGGAAGAAGTCTGGCAGGTTGAGCCATTTCCACCCACACTGTCCCCAGCATCTCTGCTGAATCCCAAGCTGGCCATCCCAGTAGCTACACCCTAAAGTAACTATCCGTAAAACTCTTCTGTTTAACTGGGGCAGGAGGGCCAGCTTTTGTCTCCATTACACTGCACCACAGTGACAGCAAAGCCACATATCCTTAAGCTAATAAGAAGAAAAAGTAGCAGCGTGTGTGCATAAGTGGATAATATTTTTAGCATTTGGGCTTATCAAGCAGAGCCACTCTTAATTCTCCACACGTTTCACGGACAGTGGAGTCACATACTCTTAAACTAGTGTGGGAGAAAAGAAATAATAGGAAAGAACAGCAGGAGGCAGATGTGATGTAGTGAAAACAGAAAATCTGGAAATGGAAAGAGACTGGGAGTGTTCTGCTCAAGAGGCTCTGGCATCCGTTTCAGAAGGAAAGCTAATGAAAACTACTACAAAACTTTTTAACAGCCCATCTCAAATTTCAGTCTCTCTTAACACTCTTGTTGTGTAATTACATATGAATAATACAACATGCAAATGTCTTCAGCAAGCTGTACATGTGGTTGAACATATATTCATCTATAGACATTACAACCTTTTCTAGTTTGGCAAAGACATAGTTAGACTTTTTGTTTAGTACAGTGGAGAGGGACTAACAATCCATACCTGGTTTCTTGATTTCTTTAGGTTGGCCCTAACCCCCCAGAGCAAAACAAAGCAGCTGACAGGAGCCCTAGGTATTCACATAACTGTCTCTGTGCTCCCTGCTTGAGAAATGGAAAGGAAAATGGGAAATGGTTGTGGTGCAGGTGTCTCAGCAAGGGTTCTTTTCTCACATGGGATTCAGGTCATGCATTTATGAGTAGATTACGGTTTTGCTTTACTCCCTTCCTTTTTTTGCTTGAAGATATCAATTTTGGACACTGTAACATATGATTCAGTTTTGACTACCCTCATTAAAGGGCTGAAATGACAAGAAAAATTCTGCTCCCATTCACTTAGCCTCATATGCTTTTTCTCCTCAGGTTACAAAGGTGAACTACATAAATGCAAATTAGCATAGGAAAGATAGGACGGAGAGGAATAGAGTGTTTCACTGACCAAATATATAACTCTAATATAGACATTGTATCCACCTTCATCACCTGGGTTCCCTTTAAAGTTAGTGATGAAAAACAGGCAACTTTAAGGCACAATTTTACCTTATCTTGAAGCTGAGGTCAGATGAGTTACACTCTTACTTCTCTCCCTTGATTATGAGGATTGCCTTGTACAACTCGTTCTCATACAAAAATCCAAATTGCAAAACCTCATGTTAAGTTAGATGAATTCCTTCCACCTGCTTCCCCACTGAACAGCAGCACGTATATCCACCCTTTGTCTCAGACCAGAATTCTTAGGGTTATTTTGATTTTTTTGAATTTTCTCCTTTCACGTGTCTCATACACAAAACTACTAAATGGCTCCAAAGCATCACAGAACTCATCCTTACACATTCACTTTTTATCTCTTTAATACACCATCCACAGTTTTCCAGAATCCCCCCCTTCCTCCCACCCAACTTCCCGAATGCTCAGAAATTGCTTATTCCTAAAACCAAAAGTTTATCACCTCTGACTTTACTGACTTGTTGCCTACCTCATAATCACACCTAAAGATAAATCCTACCTCTTTACTACACTTGGTCTTTTTACTATCCTTTCTTCACTGCAGATTTATGCTTTCCCCATCCTGTAGAATTGATGTAAAAGTTCATGTTTTTCTATACCCAGAGCAAAATTCATCTTCATCTGCTTCAATTTATGAATCTCTGTGTTGAGTATCTTCTGATAACATTCCCTGTGAAGGATGGTTTGTAAAGTAATAGTGTTGCTTTCTAGAGTAGTTATTCCACTGCTACAAACTAAAGAAACGTTTGAAAGACACTACCACTTTTTGCATTAGTTCACAAGTCAGGTGTGAATGCTGAATACATAGGAATAATTTACAGTAAGCATTAAAGCTTTTGATAGAAATTCATCCATACAATGCACAAATAAAAAACCCAAAACAACCAAACAAATAAAACTCCCCTCTTGTTTCTCATAGATGTATTAGGTTTAGAATTCAATCACAGCAGACACAGAGAACTCAGTTCTACATGGATTTGAGATAGTATAGCACAAATATGTACTAACATACATATGTAACTAATAAACATACTGCTCCCATGTCTACACTGGTCCTGCTCTAACCGTATTTAACTCATTGCCTCAGGAACTGCCTTTAATAGGTTGAATGTAAAAAAAAGCTTAGCTCCACTTTATACTTTCATTCTTTGATAATATTTCATTGTCAGTAATACAATATTTTCAGGCTAATAATGTTTTTTTGGAAAACACAAATATTTTAATATCATAGAATTTGAATATTTAAAGTATAGACAAAAAACAAATGTCATATTTTTGAACCTGGAGTCATTTGTTCTAGCACTTCCCAGTAAAAAACAAATGTCATATTCTTGAACCTGGAGTCATTTGTTCTAACACTTCCCAGTAACTGTTACAAAATAAAACCCATCATTGGATGTGTTATTGAAAATGTCCATTATTAATCCAAATAATAGATTTTTTCATGAGGCCCACTTTTAACACTCTAGTGAAGTTTGAATAGACCTGATTGTACCCTACATTGTCTAGAGAGTACCTGTGGCCAGATTTACTGACATTTCTTCTCCAGGTACCCCAGTCTTTCTTGTGCTCTATGTCCAACCCTGCCAGGGATGCTAACTCTCCTTTGCCCTAAATCAGAACTCAGAGCTCACTTATTTCCCCCTTGTGCTCTCAGTCATTTTGGTCAGCACTGGAGACCACAGTATTCAATAAACGAGCATCTCATGTAAAGGGCCTTGAAATGTCATTGCATGATAAGGTGATACAGCTTAAACACAACTTAGATAGCAGGAGTTAATCATGGACATTGAGTGATTCTGCAGCTATGGAAAATGGACTTTACGAGTCCTAAGGAGTCAGAAATTAGGCAGAACACAATGGATTTGCCACTGGATGAAATATTAGACCACTACAGAAGACTGTAAACCAAAGGAGAGATAAGATTCTCTTACCCTTGATACTTCTAATCAACTCTTGATTGCTAAAACACTTCTGAAAAATCCTCTCTGTGCTAGTCTTTAGTACTAGATTTTAGTAAAAATCCCAACCCAGAAGTATACTGACAACATCTTTCAAAGGATGAAAAAATATAACTTTTCCACAAAGCATTATTATTTACACATTGTGGACGTGATGGAGCTTTTTCCAGTGTGTTAGGTTGCGTTATCACAGGCTAACCACCATAAACACAAAGACCCCAGTGAGGACTGGAGCAGCAATGCCAGGCAGAGGAAAAGTGAAAAGTAGCTCACTGAATTGGCTGCTCCCTAAGACCACCAAGGGGAGTGGTTAGGCCATGGTCCCAGGGTGAAACCCCCCAAAGTGGCCCAAAGAAAAAAACACCCTTGCATGACCACCTTCCACGCTGAAGGGGGTGGATGTCTACAAGGGTTTGAGACTCATTGTGGGATGCAGGGGGAAGAACATTTGGAGAGTGCATAAAACTTTCTGGGGGGATGTTTTAAAGAGATTGTGGGAATATGTGAAATTTATTATGGGGTGTTTAATGGAAGGACTAAAGGTGGAGAAAGGGAGGTATGTAGGTGGCTCAGGGAGGAGGAGGAGTGGGAACATAGAGTGTAGATGGGATAAAGGGGTCAATCAGCTGGAAACAGGCAATGGTACAGCACACCTGTCTGACTATGCCCTGTGCTTGATCACCACAATTTATTCTATATACACATTTAATCCTGTTTTTATCTAACTTCTGTGTGGATGCACCTCTGTTCTGAGTGGGTATGGGTGAATGCTAGTGAACATCAAGCTGGACTACGTGGCAAATAGGATGTGAGGTCTGAATACCAGCAACCAGAGCAGGGCTGTGGGCCTCCAAGGCTCCTACGTCCATGTGCCAGCAACTGGGGAGACTTGGGATCCGATGGCCAACTTGTAGGTGGACTGAGAGTCTAAGGCCAGCTACTAAAGTGATCTGTAGTGCATGGGTATATATATGCACATATATATATGCGCATATATATATGTATACATGCATGCATATGAATAGTGATATATGTGTGCGTATGTATATACATATATGTGCACATATGTATATATGCCTATCTGAAATAGGTGTTCAGCCTTGCTGAGCCTGGGGATGCAGAGCCATAGCAGCCATACTGCATTGGGCTACCAGATTCTGCAACCTCAGGCAGCATCAAAAAGAAATAATCAAAGGTTCTGAACCTAAAAATGTCTACAATCACAGACATTAACATACATGTGTTCAGCATCTGAGTTGGAAAAGAGAAAGCTATCCAAAAGTAGATGGCTTTGGAAATAGAATCATCTTAGTAACTGGAGAGGTCACAGTGCTGTGGTGAGAAAGCAAAAACCAAAAGCAATAAAAGGAGCAAGCTAGACAGTGTTTACGGGTGTCGTGGTTTAACCTGGCAGGCAGCCAAATATCACGCAGCCGCTCGCTCACTCCCGCCCCCCGTGGGTCCCCCCCGCCGCCAGTGGGGCGGGGAGAGGATCGGAAGGGTGAGAGTGAGAAAAACTTGTGGGTTGAGATAAAGAGTTTAATGGAACAGAAAAAGGGAAAATAATAATGATAATGATAAAATATACAAAATGAGTGATGCACAATGCAATTGCTCACCACCCGCGCTGACCAATAACCAAGTAGCGATCGGTACTTCCTGGATCACACCTACCATTCATATACTGAGCATGACATCACATGGTATGGAATACCCCATTAGCCAGCTGGGCTGACTGTCCTGATTATGTTCCCTCCCATCTTGTGTACCTAGCTCAGTCAGTAGGCATGGGAGCTGTCCTTGGACTAGGAGGGTACTTAGCAACAACTGAAAACATCAGTGTGTTATCAACATTCGCCTCATACTAAATCCAAAACACAGCACTAGGAAGAAATTTAACCCTATCCCAGCCGAAACCAGGACAGGGGTACTGATGGAAAATGAGGGAGGAAAAAAAGGCGAAAAGATTTACAGAGAAGCAGAACTGTGAAAGGACAGATGAAGGGACAAAAGAGAATGAGAAGAATCTAACAGATAAAAGAGTTTTGTGATAGGTCTGGGGGAACAGAAATGTGAAAGTAGATGCAACACATTTGGTATATGGGAGAGATAATACCTTACCTATCTAGAAAGGCCAATGCAAAGGTGGGAATAATCAGGCAAGATGAGGACAGTGTGGAATTATCTACTGTGATGAGACAGGAGAAAGCAAAAAATATCTGAAAGGGGAAACCATCAGTCATGAGAGAGAAATGGGATTTCCTCAGGGAACATGACCTTCATAGCTAATTCTTTTCAGAGAGATTATAACTACGTGGGTCCCCTTTTCAATAATTCTTCAATTTGTGTTTCAAATTATTAGAGTTATAGTAATAAAGACAGACAATCTTAGCACTTGAACTACTCTGCACCAAAGTTTTAGGTAAATCATGCTTTTTCAACGTAGTACATACTTATAGCTTCTGAAGCCACAATTTCCAGCCTCTCCCCATTTGACATATCTTAAATATTTTAAAACATATATGAAAATTCTAGTAAATATTTAAACACAGCTATGCCAACACTTCAAATCTGAAGTACCATAAATAAATTTTAACACTTATTTAAATAAAGAATAGCCAGTTTTGATGAATTGCAAAGCAAGTGGTCTACTGCTGAGATTCCAGAAAATTACCGTGTATCCATTCTGGGGGAAAAGCCTATACAAGTGAAACACAATGAAAGCCTATTACTCATCCCTCCCACACAGTCCAGTAGGAAATGTATTTCTAAGATCAAGTTTCATAAGAACTTTTTGATGGCTTTTCTACACTGCTTTGTTGGAGGGAGCAGTTGGTTTCACTGGACCTAACTTCTGATCTGTGTTTCAGTCTTGCAGAGTATTTCAGACATGGCTATGAGGAGAGGGATGTTCAGTCTGTCAGAGGCAAGAGACACAATGAACTGTGCTCTCTGAAGCACACCGTTGATACTTTCCCACATGCTCTGTTCTGAGTTTATTTGCTGTTTTATGCACTACTACTTACTTGGGTTCAGGTTTGTACTACATATCATGGTGAGGTTGCTATGAGAACATTTCTTGGTCCCACTATTTCATTTTGGCAGGTTTTCTGTAGTCCTCCTCTCCCAGCTTTCTCTCTTTTTGATTATGATGTGCATGGCTCTCCCACAGGGTAAATAGATGCCAAGGAAACAGCCTACGCTCCTAACTGAAGTGGTAGAGAGAATCTCAACTTCCTCTACATAGTCCTGTGGTCCAGGCAGCTGTACATTGTCAACCAATTGCCAAACTTCCTAAGCTGGCACAAGCACTGGCAACAGCTCTCTTTGGAGAGGACAATGAGGGAAGACATGCCTCTCCATATTCAGCATTTTCTTTGGAGCAAAATTTATACGAATTCCTAGGTTAATAAATTGGAGTGTTCAGGCTCAAGTATGTGTCCACGGCCTATAGCTGCTGCTTGCAGCTCCTACTGAAATATCAGCTGTGTTGGGTTTTTTTTCAGAAAAAAGATTTCTGTACATTTCTTTGTACAGAATCTATTGCTCACAGTGAAAATTAGGACCAGCTTCTTGATATTCCGGAAAGGTACTAAAAGATACCATTCCACATAACAAGTAAAAACAACAAAAAAAATATTTCCATTGAAAAGCAGTAGGCAATATGACAATTAATTAGACTTTCAATCACAAACAACAACCAACCAGCTGCAAATATGTGTTGTTCACACACACAAAAAATGCATTAAAAAGCATTATTTTCATAAGTGAGCCTTTCAATAGTTAGGAAGTGCAAGAATTAAGGTTTCCCAGGGTACTGCAGTTTGCCACCCTAGCTTTATAGGCCTTAATTACATGATCTGATTCTATTTTCCACTTTCTGCTTCACTCAGAACTCTTGATGGTGGGTGCTCACTTAACATCTATGCAATATTCCTTTGTCTCAGTAAGCAGTCAAACAACATCTGTAGTTATTATTAGCCTCACAGATTATTCAACTCCAGAGTTTAAGAACATTTCACAAACCGATTTCTTTTCTTTATGCCCCACTTTATGCAGGAAGAACTGAGGAATATTGAGAAAAAAGTCAGATGTTTCAACTAACATTGAATGCCCATTCTGAACTGCCTAGGAGCCAGCCTTTCAGAGAGTTTTGTTTTATATATCCCATCTGATACTCAAAACCGCCTTCCCAGTGCCCTCTGTCCCAGCTGAGGAGGTTCAGCATTCCTCCACAGCAGACCCCACTGCCTCAAGTCAGGTCTCAGAAAAGAAGAAAGACTGTATTTGTGACCCTTTATAGAAAGGATGGTAAAAGCACATCATCTAGGAACTGCAAGATGCAGGCAATTTTCCCAGAGTTTGGGGTTTTCCCAGTGTTTTTCCCAGAGTGATTTAGCAGACCCCTAATGGTTAGAACATTTTCCCTCTTCAAGCGTTGAAATCACTAACATTATTTCCTCTTGCTTTTGAAAATTATTTAGATTACGCATATCCCTTTCCTTTGGTAAGGTTACATGTCAATAAGTGTATATATATATATCTCACTCACACGAGTAGAGCCAAAGAGGTTCTTAATCTGTGTAAATTAATATGTGAAGGATTAAGGCTAGCAGAATCAAAACCTATTGAGAATTTGTTATGAAGAAACATGTGTGTTGTCTTTCGCATCCAGTGTAAACATTGTCACTTGTGGAAACAAGAGTAGACTGAATGTAACAAAACTATGCAATCAGAGTAGGGACAGTCACACTTCTTGATTAGCTCTCAAAAAAGAGTATGAAAGAATAAGAATAAATTCACACAAAATACTGTAGCGATGCTTTCTGACTTTGCTACATTTGCAAACAGCATCATGATAAATGGGGAGATATTATATAAAGCTTTGGAAATCCATATAACACTATCTGGCAAAAATTCTCAAGTAAAGTGTATTGGTGTCTGCTGCTGAATGATAACATTTTTCCTATAGAGAAGAAACTGTTTCGGCTGACTAAAAAATAACTGGTGCCCACACTCTGTAGCTTTCAAATTATTTCCTGACTCAAGCAAGTTGCTGCTTGCATTTTAAAGCTCTACCAGACCCTGGTATACATACTTCTACTCTGGAACTCTTTGTGAAATCATTTTCTCTTGAGACAGAATGTTTTATCTGTCCTACCAAACAACCAAAGTTACAGAAAGATTGTTTTCACCATTTCTTTGTGACACAAATCACACAATTGCAATATTGACCTGAGTGGTATGATTAATTTTGTAAGGGCAGGCAAAAAAAGGAAGTGTTACGCTTCATAAGAAGTATGTTTCCTCTGAATTCAGGAAGAAGGAAGAGTCTAATTTATTCAATGTCATAATAGGAGGTCTGAGAAGAAAATGAGGATGGACAAGGCTTTCCTTTTATTGATCCAGTGAGCAGCTATGACAGATTTAAGTTTAATTAATAGTGAGGAATTGATTGAGAATCTAAAGGGAGAAAATTAATTGGGAAAACAGCTATTATAGTTAATATTTGAATTAATTGGAAGGCTGAGTAAAATAAATAAAGATAATGGACTTCAAAAACCTCAAGTGTCTCTTGAAAAGAAAATCTAAGTTGGAGTAAGCAAGCTAAGATAGAGATGCTGGAGACAGTAGAGGTAGATAGATATTGCTATGAAGCAGGGCTAATATAGGACCAAGAACTAGGAGTGACAGCATCATCAGAGGCATTGATGAAGGCAACATCTCCCAGCTGCTGGTTCCTACTGAATTCCAGGCTCTACAATTGCCAAGAGCTGCTATCTTGCATAAAATAAAGTTGTAACTGATAATGTGAATGACAGCATCTGTCTCTTTGAGAGGCAGTATTTTCCAATTCC
>NW_009204604.1:0-4618 GCF_000690835.1 Fulmarus glacialis
GAGGTCTTTTCCAACCTTAATGATTCTATGATTCTATGTTCTCCACTAGAAAAATCACCTAAAACCAACTTTGAACAGTTCATTTCTCGTCATGATCTTGACCAGGTTTTATTAATGCTTTATGCAAAAGTGGAAAACACAAGAAGAATTTTTGAAGTTAGTTCAGGTGTTAATGAGCTGTAAATAGGGCTTATCTAAACATATTCTAATTGCTTGAATAATTTTAATTTTGAATAATTCATTTTGCTTCATGTATCTTTTAGATTTTTTTTTTTTCCTCTTTGTACTAATCTATTGACATGCAGATTTTTAGGTCTAAGTAAATAAAAATTACGTGGTAAAATCCATCCAGGGCAAATCAGTTATCCTTAAGTCAGTATCTTATCCTCAGACAACATGGTGTGTATACATACAGGCGTATGGGTGGAAAAGATCTAGATATCTTTGTGGAGGTTCGTGACGTTGAAAACGTTTTTATAACTTCATGAATTTCTTTCTGAGAACAAATAAGCAAAGGAAATGCAAAAAGGTGATGATACACTTACTGAAAATATGGTAATTCTCTGGTTAAGATGAACAGAAGTACACTAGACTTTAAAATTCTGCAAATTCTAAAATTTACAGTACTGCAGGAACTACTGTAAAAACTCCAGTACCAACATTCTTTAGTGTGTACTGTTTGATACCATTACTCATTTATGTAGATATGTTAGTTATATTTTTAGTCCTGGTTTCTCTAAAGTCTTTCACTAACAGTTTTTTAAGTCCATAAAAAATGTGTGCAAGGTGAGAAAAGTCTAAAAGTAATTTTAGATGGGAAGATGTGAAAAGGCTGTGGGTTTTATTAGAGGCAGAGGGGATGGAAGAGACTGTTCTCATCCCCATAAATAATGAGGGCTCCCACTCTCCCCCCCCAAGTTTCAGCAGTTAGGGCTGTTTTAAAAAAATGAACTAACAGTCATTGAAACTGAAGGACATGACATCTAAAACCGAGAGAAGGAGCTTGAAGTCATGGATAATTCAGTATGACAGAATACCACTGAGGCCAAGAGCATGATTAAAGAAAAATCAGAGCATCTCTTTCTTTAGATCTGCAATTACAGAAGATGAAATGTAAAAATGGAAGGGAGTAAAAATCTCTCATTCTTTATATAAATTTACAAAAAAAAAAAAAAAGGAGGTAGGAGGAGAAAGAAATCTTGTTAGGAAATGGTTATTTTTCCAGCATCTTTCATGAAATGCTTTTAATGACCTTGAAAAGATCTGTTAGTATTGGTGATGAGATATTAAATTAGAGGTATCTTTGGTCCATCTTGATGTGGTTATTCTTCTCTCCGTTAATTAATTTATTTGGGACACAAGTAAAGGATTTTCAAAGAAGTATATAAAACCCACAGAATTTGCAATTACAACCAAGAAAAATTGGATACTTGCATTTAACTTTGCAGTTTGCAGTAAGTACTTCTCAATGCCAATATAGATTATTGACGTATAAACTAGGTATAATATGTGTGCTGCTTTTAAAGTGCCTACTTAGACCTTGAAACAGAATCTGGGAACGCATCTCCAAACAAACAGCGAGACAGTGTAAAAATTCCATGTTTTATATAACTGTAGTACTGTGTTAATCTGATCAAACTCAAATATTTCTAAGGTGCCATCCTAAATGTAATACAGTGATATTTTTCTGGGTTTCACTTACAGAAAATTTGGCAGGGAGATGTTCTAAAAGACAGTATGGATTAAAATAGTCTACAGTTTTTCTGAAAAGTGTTTTCATATGGTTTCAAAAATAAATGCATCCAGGGTGTTGGGTTGTTCATGCAAAGAAAGGCATCTGCTTCCGTCAAAACAATATAATGTTCTAAGTTGATTTAGCAACGGTTATAATCAGCAATAAATTATAATCATGCTAAATGATGAGGTTTAGTATAAGTGCAACATACAACAAAGGATATTGCAGGTGTTTGTAAAGTGAAAAAAGTACTCTGATATATTAAGAATGCAGTTCTCAAAGTCTGGAGATGTAGCCTGTTTCTTCTCTCTATTTAATTATAATGTATTTTTAATAGCTGATTGGATTTTTTTAAAAAAGACAAACCCAGCATTGTAATTCTGGGATCTGTTTCAGTAGAGTATAGTGATTGTGTATGTGTGTCTGGAAAGTGTGGGAATAAAGGAACGTACTGTTTTAGAAATCAAAATACAGAATTATGCTCTTAATGTTAGAGACTCGGGAGAGAAGAGTTAGAAGCGTTGCTAAAGGCAATTATCTAGAGACTTGCTAAACTCACTGAACTGCTCATATTAAATATACTAATTCCCCAGGCATTAACTCAGCTCAGGAAAGTTTCCTAGGTTTCTCTGTGTTAATATTGTTACAAAGAAAAGCGGGGAAGCCAAATCAGTTTGTGAGACTAATCGGAATAGAATAAAGTTAACAGAGAGGATGCCTTTGTTTTCTATTTGTAGATGATTGAAGACCTTTGTTCTTTCAACTTTTATATCGGAGAAGAAGGAAGAAAACTTTAAAAAATAGAAATCGGAGAATACGGGATGTTGTATTGTGGGGACTCTTGGTATGCATTGAATGGCCAGTGGTCCTTGTGCTGAGAATCCCTTTGCTATTTCGATGCTGAGCGGAAAGATTGCCGTGCTGCCTCCTCTTCCTTTTGGAGAATGGCCGTTTTGCCGTGCTCCTGCTGTTAGTTGTTCCTCCTCTTCTCTGTTTCTGTAATCCTTTTTGTCTGCCTATTCCTATTTGCCTCTTCTATCTTTTATTTCGCTGTGTCTGAGAATTTCAAGGCCAAACTGGTATTTGCCATCTTAGTAACTCATTTTATTGCTGTATGGATTACTTGGTTTTTGCATAGCACAGGACTAAATTCTCTGTCCCATCCACCCTGGTTTTCCACTCTACTCTGGCACAGCTGGAGGAAAGAAAGGGCTTTCCAGAGAGTTTCTGGGGGTGTTGCTATGACTTTCCTACTCTATAAAGGGAAGAAATAGAGTCAAACTGAGCGGTATTATTTTTTTTCTGTTCCCCAACTATTGTCTGTAGAGCATCTCCAGTCCCTAACTCAAATTCATACACATTGAGCGAAACCACCGCCGTAGTGTTGTTTTACTGAAAAAGCTTTTGTCTTGGGAGATAACTGCAATTTCAAAGATGTTATGAAATGTGAGGCTGCATTTGTTCTGTGAATAGTCTTTTCCTCCTACAGAGTGCCTAAACATTTAAAGCATTTGTTCTGTGAATAGTCTTTTACTCCTACAGAGTGCCTAAACATTTAAAGCATAGCTGTCGGCTTAGGTTAATCTCATCTGAAATGCCTCATGTAAAATAGTTTAAATATGACTATGTATAAATATATACTTCATATATGAGCCTATTAAAAACTTTTAAGGAAAGTGACGTGACAAATGATGTATTTTCTCTCTACCATTTCCTGGCATTTAGATTTTATTTGGCTGATGCCACACTTGCCATTATATGTGTTATTCTAGTGCTTAGGAGCTGAACAGGTTTGATTTGTGCCTGCACACACAGGGTGTTAAGCGTAGGTGAAGTGGTCCATTGTAGCCAGTAAGAGGAAGGAACACCATCTTTAACTCCTCATCTGTGGAAGAAAGTTCTTCTGCTTTTTTTCCTAAAATACCATCTACTTGTGCTACCTCACAGAAGGTTTTTCTGAAGGTAGAAAATGGCATTGTCAAACTACCTTTAGAACTTAAACCCATTTTTTAATGTTGATCCTGAATCATATTCTGGTTTTTGTTAGTTTAAATTTGCATACTTTTTTGTGTGTAAGTAAGACTAGGATCCAGCAATAAATCTGGGTGTGATTCAGTGAAATACAATGTTGGACAAGAGTTGGACATTGAACAACTCCTTCATGTTTGTTATGGGGGGGGGTATTCGTGTTTTGTTAAAAGAAAGCATCTAATGAAAATGTGTTACAGGCTAGAAGGCAGAAGTTGTTATAACAAAAATGTTATTTCTGCGAAGCTTACACACAGTGTTGTCTAGGCTAAATAAAATCCTTGGAATTTTCCTTCAAAGTTTAGCTAAGCCCTTCATGTAACTCTCACCTTAAAAGAGTCATAATTTGATATTGGCAGCTAGATACAGTATCTTTATTTAAAAATGGCTAATATGGTTAGTTGCTTGGCATAACGTTACGGTTAAAGTATTTAATAAACTCTGTAAGTTCTCTTCTTTCTATCCATGCAGTTTGTTTGTGAGGTTGAGTTTTAAGGCCTGAATTCTTAACAAATTAATCAGCTTTCCACAGCAGAGCAAACACAATTTCCTCCCTTGCATGATTTAAGTAATCCAGGCTTGGGGGAAAGGCCCAGTATTTGGTGATAATGACTTTTTAAAATTCCTGCATAATTCTAAATCCTTGAAATTAAACATGTAACAGCAGAACAAGAAATGTTGCAATGCACAGTGTTTTCCTACCTGGTTATGACTCTGTGCTAAGGTAGTACAAATAAAAAGCTTTCCGTGGTGCTGCTCTGGAGTTGTACATTGCGGTGTCGTTTGGAGACTTATCAACACACAGGTGAAAATAAATGCATATGAAAAGTGTGCAACCTTTGCTTCTCGTCGATT
>NW_009204605.1:0-6859 GCF_000690835.1 Fulmarus glacialis
CAGAATAAATGAAGAAAAATACAAAAATATAAATAAATATAAAACATAAAAAGACATAAATATCAGTCAGATTCACTGATAACAAGAGTTTTAATAGGAAAGGCAACAATGAACTTTTGGGGGCATCCAAAATCCATGATTTTATTTGTTTTCCTCCTCTCCCAGAGAAATATTGACACTTCAAAAAAATCAAACCTCTGAGAAGTGTTATAAGAATAAATTATTGATCTATCCATGATTTTACTGAATTGGGAGATGTCTCCGTTGATGTTTCAAGGTGGGACGGTCATGGTTAATAAGATTTTGGTAGTAGTGGTTAACTGAAGAACTGTCCATTTTTGACAAGACATTCTGTTAGTCCTAAACAAGAATAGAAAATTGCAAATCAGCATCTGTTACTCTAGAAGTAAGAATAAAAAACACTAATTTTTTTCTTTTTTTTAATTCTTTAAAATTCTTCTTGGCCTTCCGCTAGCTTTAAAGGGAGAAAAATGAGAAATTTGGTTTGCATCCCACTTTGTCAGGTACTGTCTTGTCTGACTACAGGCACTCTAAACAGAAACCAGTAGTTTGGCATGATAGCTGTCTCCAGATAGCTTTGTTGGCAATATAGATCTGATCTTTAAATCAAGCATTATCTTAATTTTACTTCCTCCCTACCTTAATGGAATGAAATTTCCCTAAAATGTCTGTATGTTTTAAAACCTCTGTCTCTTGAAGCCAAATTTATTATATGAGATATAGATACTATTATTCAACTTTTTCTTTCTTTTTCCTTCATTGGCAAAGATACCCTCGCTGCAGCATGTACTGCCCAGACTTCCCCTTCTTCTGCCGTGAGAAGCAGAGGGAAGATTTCTTCTGGCCTCCAGCGGTGATCTCTGGCTTTTTCAGGACTGCGACGATGTGAGCGACCACACGTATGGTGATTTCTTCCTGGCCTGGATTTGCTCTCAGAACAATGGAGCTGTTGGCCCTGGTGACTCCAAGTGTCTCAGTACTTCCCTTGAGGGGGGCTGTACCCACAGCCTACCACCCACCTCCAGGGGCTCTGGGCACCTCCTTCATTGCTAGCATGGATTTGCCATGTCTCCTTGTGTCCCTTTTGTGTGCCCCTCCTAAGTGCTTGGCTTGGCAACGTCACTCAGCTGCTCATGTGAATGTACAGCCAGAGAGCGCTTCTGAAAATGTCACCTGCAGTGGCAGAAAGAAAGGAGAAATGTTGACAGTTTGTGTTTTTTTCTCCTCTCTCACACTAGAATGGCAGAAGTGTTGCTGTATTGATTTGAACACTTGAATTCGCCAATGTAAATAAGGAGAAATCAGGACTCTAAATTTCCTAGTGTCTGCCTATGCCACAGTAAGGACATACTTCTTCAGGAGCTGGACTTCTGAGTAAAACATAAAATTCCAAAGCCCAGCCACAGGGGCTAGATACCATGTGGCTCTTAGAATCAGTGGAGCTTATGGTAGTTTACACTGTGTGGGTTTAGATATTTATTCTTGGGAGAGCTGTTTTATTCCTGTTGTCTGCTGAAAATTATTGCTGTTAGTACAATCACCAAAAGACATTGATATAGTATGAAAAAGAATGCAACCTTGCAATAACATTTAGGCTTTTTTTGGGACTACAGGTAGTTCTTGTGGATGAATCACAGGTAGTTCGGCATGAGCATAGAGAAGTTGATCTTTGCTCAGATATTGTCAATCAATGGAAGCTGACCTCATGTAATATAGTCTTAGGTTATCTATCTTCTTTTCGCAGTAAATGAATTGTGCATGTTTCTGTTTTATGAAGTAATGCGTTAACAGGATGTTAGATATTTTGAATTCCTGTCACACATAAGCACTTGATGGCTGCAATGAGGTTGAAGTTAAAAAGATAAAAAGTTTTAAAGTTATGTAGGCAGCTTCCACCTCAGGTGTAGCAGACCAAGAATGCTTTAATAGCTTCTAAATTATCTACTTGTTTTAGGTAATGTAATAAAATAATTGCACTTCAGTGTTCCATGCAAGAGTTGAATGGTGTTTTTTTAAAAAAAATTTGACAGATAAGCCCAGTACCAATTTTTTACATAGTTTTCAATTTTTAGAAGAATTTGATAGATAATTCCAATTACAGTTTCTTCCATGGTGATGATACAATATTGAAAATTCTTAATTTTCTTGTATTATAGCCTGTGATATTGCCTTAATCATTATAACACAGAAAATCACAGGCTATCTTTTCTTGCAGACTCTGACATTAGCAGAGTTCTCTTCTTAATGCTCTTAACAAGGTACTTAAACAGTTATTTCTGGGTGCTCTGAATAATAGATGGAAATAGGGAATGTCCCCAACAACAACGACTTTTTGCATGATGGCTAGTGCAGGCACTGGAAGGAGATCATATTGATGCTATCAATAGCACACTATGGCTATTAAAAATGAGCTCCGTTGCCTGTGAAGAAAGAAAAATGAAGAAAGAATAATGCAAATTTAAAAAACCATTAATATACTAAGAGTCAAGATGTGCTAGACTGTAACCACCCTCTTTCCTCCATTTCTTTTTCTTCTCTACACTTAGAAAACTATTAGCAATTTTCTAATACTACAAGGGCTAGTTATAGCTGTTGTACAAGGACATTGTGGGATGAATGCATTATAGATAAAAACCCTCATCACACCCCTCAAATTCCCATTTTCACCTGCTCACATGGTATTCACCCACAGCTTGTAAACAATGGGTTTCTTTGCTGAGTGAAGGAGACTCAGATTCAGCATAAGCCTGGCAAAGTTACTTTTTCCCTTGCTCAATTTTAAAGCACGGTGCTTTAGAAAGTGTGAGGAAGAGTCTGCTAGGTAAGGTTTAAGAGGTCACGTTTAGAAAGGAAAGAAAGGAAGAGAAAGATAACAAGGGCTTGCAGATGAGAAGTTAGAGGAATATAAATGAGTGAGATGGAAGAAGAAAAACAACAGAACTTAAAAGCTGTAGAGAGACAATCTTTGGAGCAACATCTGTAGTGTACACGGCACGTAGTGTAGAGTGCTTCTTGTGTGCATTTTTGGCTATAACCCGCATAGTTTTTAAGATCCTTGCCATTGCTCACCCCTGAATAGAATCATTATGGGCATAGAATGACTGCAATTGACAAAGTCCTTCACTGCCAGTGGTTACAGAAACTTACCAACTCCCAGGATATATTAGAGAGTGTATGCACTTTAGAAAAACTTTCTAGCTTTAAATTGCTTCTTTTGATCATGGATGCTGTTTTTTCTCTCATCACGAAAAAAAAAAAAAAAAAAGAAAAAAACCAAGATGTGCTATAGAAATGCTATCCCTAAGAAATCCTAAACAATCTACTGTAGGAAATAGCTCATCCTAATAGCAGAGGACGTAATAAACAGGCTCCATTATCTGGTAATGACCTTCCTTCTCCAGCTACATTAGTCATCATCAGACTGGTAGAATTGAGTGAGTCCCCGAGGAAATAAATAAAAATTTTATATCATTCAAGCATCCTTTCTATTTTACTTGTTTCACATGAGTTTTACTGTCTCAACTTTTTTCTTTAAGACAAATAAGTAACAATGATAACAAGTCAGTTTGTTCTGTGAAGGAGAATACCTCAGAAAGCCCAGCTCCAATTATCAACTGGGAAAATGCTGGAGAATTCATGAGCTGAACTTACCATATTTACCCAGTTTGTTTTCTGTGAAGTCCTTGCTGAGACAATCACATAAGGAACTTTTCTGTTCAGGATCAGCATTCCCACAAATTTCAATGCCATTTGTTATAATTATCAACTTTGACCAAAAGAAAAACACAAACTGTCACTGCACTCAGGTACAAAAAGAATTCAGGGTAAGCTTTATGTCACACTGTTCACTCTGTTATATATATACCCAATGCCCTGACTCATTAACTGGGGTTTGGTGCAGCTGGGAGAGCCTTACAGTGGAGACATTATAACCATCTCTGAATTTAATGGGTATTTGGCCCAACAAGCATAGATTTAGGTAATATAAAGTAATGGGCATGCAGAGACAGTCTATTTGTTGCTGCTATTAATGTTGCATTCATACTGAAATGAGGTTCTGTAACAATGATGCTTTAATATTACTGAGCGCTGATAAAGTCTCCTGTTTTGGCTATATCTATATTTGAATGCACTGCTTGGATGCAAACCCAAACTCTTCTGCAAGCCTAGGATGGGCATCTGGTAGAGGGTGGCTTTGGATCTGTAGCTTCTCTTTGCAGAAGTCCAAGAACTCACTACAGTGTGGAAAAGCCACACATGGTGTGGCCACCATCACATATCTCAGATACCCATGCAGTGCCATCATGTGGACAATATGAGGTAGGCAAGGGCTTCCAAAAAGTGCTCACTGTCATGCCCTTCGCTTATTTCCTGAAGTCTTTCTCCCAGTGTATTTCGGGCATAGATTCAGTGCATTCCAATAAACATCAGGATAAGCATCTTTGCTTCATTAAGTAGTGAGTCACAAACGGGCACTCCCAACTGAGTCAGGCAGAACAGAAAAAAGATTAATCAATGAAATGGGCAATACTGAGAAATAGCTGGAACAATGATCTAGTGTTGGATAGTTTCTGACTATGACTACTAGTCTTGTCTGCCTTGGTCTTCTCCAAGATAAGAAATGGCTGAGAGAGGTATTGTAGAAGATACTGCTGGCTCTTAACACCTTTAACTTTTTATAAACCCTGATGAATTTGTTTTATTCACACAAAAGACAAAAAGAACACTAAGAAATACATCCAAACTTTCTGTCTGACTTGTTCATGTTAATTGCTAGTTTTCTTCAATAAGCACATCTTATTGCAAAAGAAAAACATGTCAGTGTAATCCTTACTCATCTGGAGTCCACATGGACTGGGCATTTCACATTATCTTTGGTTCTCTAATTCCAGTTTGCACTCCTCATACTCTCACTTAAGCTTTATCTTGTCAATATTCTTGGTAGACTTCCTCCATTTTTCTGATTGCGTTGGTCATGGTAATAATACTTAAGTGTTTCAACCTAATGAAAACAGAAAGCTCTTTCTTCAATTTGCTAGTCAACATTATTTCTAAGATTTTCCTCTCCATCTTGGTTTCAGATTCTGTTTTAGTGGGCATTTCTTCTAGTCAACACAGAAAAACACAGGGACCTTAACAGCAAAACCATGGATCTTGCTTGAGTGGTGTGTCTGCTTCTCAGTCAAGTGACAATGTTGAACAAATGAAAAATCCTAAGACATATGGACAGAACAGAATATCACATTGAAAATCCAATATTTCTTTCTCTGCATATAACTCTGGAAATACAGATTTGAGAGGAAAAGCTCACTTAGAAATCCTTCCTGTTGCATGTTCTTAGTATTTGTTTGTAGGTATCACATTGACATGAGCTGAAATGTCATTCTCTAAACAGTATGATAGCTATTTAAGAATGCAGTTATCCTATTACATACCCTGTCTATTGAAGGCTAAAATAAAGATTAAAATCACATTGGAATGGATCATTTTCTTTATAGATGATTGAACAGTTATAAGTTTGTTATATACGATGGGAGAGAAACAGAATTCCCCTCTTCCCTTCTCTCATAAAATTTAAGACAGATTTGTTTGTTTCTTTATGATCCTTCACCAACAGTATATGGTAGTTCAAACACCTTTGTAGAAGCAAACCATTTGCTGCAGTATTTCATTGGATTTTCTAGTGGTCCCTTAAACTTCCACTGTTTTGACACAAATGAAAGCAGTAAAAGCTTCCAAATAAATCTCTGTGACATACAGATGTTTAAAATGTAATAATAGACATAAAATCTATAGAGAAAGGCAGGTAATCAAAGTACAAGTATCCTACATGACAATAAATTTTGTACTACAGACTACTCCGTCATGAAGCTTAGCATTATTACAATCGGTTGCCAATGAGATAAAATGCCTTGTTAATTTAGCATTTTATTTACTAATATTTATAGAACTCAGGAATGTGTCACTTTAACACTAGTACCCAAAGAATGTATTTTCTTTATATGCAAATATTATATGCAGTGATATCTCTGACTCTTACTAGTAGAACTCACTTATCTTACTTCCTATTGAGGAGTCATTACTTAGTGTTCTTTTACTTTGAACACAATTTCTCCATTTCCTGTAATAGTAATTTTTAAGTCAACAACAATTTCACAGTCCTTATTTAAGAAAATTAAAATGTCAGGTCAATTTTTTTTTTTTAAGTTACAGTGATATCGGTATCTCTCCATGCATTTCATATGGCAAATTCATATCCTATGACTTTGGTGCAGCCTTCATTCCACCATTCATTATAAATGTGCATTATAATACTCATAAAACTGCTGATCAAAAACCTGAATTTTCGGTAGAAGAAATTCCCCTGAGAAGTTGGAAAAGTATTTCAGCTGGTTTTAGTTCCCAGATATTAACATGCAATTACTATCCTGTTTAGTACATGGTCTACCAGCTCCACTCCAAGCAGAGTATCTCCCAAAGTGCACAGTTTGAGTCTGATAAACAAGAAGAGGAGAGTTTATCACTTGTGGAAGAAGGGGCAGGCAACTCGAGATGAGTACAGGGATCTTGTTAGGTCGTGCAGAGTGGAAATTAGAAAAGCAAAAGCCCAGATAGAACTCAACCTGGCCACTGTCGTGAGAGACAACACAAAATGTTTTTACAAGTATATCAATGACAAAAGGAGAGCCAAGGAGAATCTCCACCCTTTATTGGATGCGGGGGGGAATGTTGTCACCAAGGATGAGGATAAGGCTGAGGTACTTAATGCCATCTTTGCCTCAGTCTTTAATAGTCAGAGCAGTGGTCCTCAGGCCACTCAGCCTCCTGAACTGGAAGA
>NW_009204606.1:0-4018 GCF_000690835.1 Fulmarus glacialis
ACAGCACTAGGAAGAAATTTAACCTTATCTCAGCCGAAACCAGGACAGTTTTTAAAGTGAATTTTCAGTAAAAAAAGTAAAAGTTCAAGTCTACTGAGCTGAAAACCTAGTTTAAAAAAAAAGTGGTGGGCTTTGGGGGGGGATTTTTTTGGATATGTATTTTCAACTGTGCTGTAGGACTAGGCTGCTTGCTATGACTTGATGAGCCTGAAGAAGAAATTTTAAGATCTTAGGGTTAGCTGTAGCTTTTTTGTACATTCTGATGGCACATTTAATTGCTCAGTAATGAAGATACAGTTAAGATGAAATCTTACTGTGTTTATAACTTTGATATCACAGAAGTTCCAGTGTGAGAGCCGGCGAGCTGGCTGCAGGCGTGTCCTAGCACCACTGCACTTGGCAAATGGAGCTAATTCACTTAGTTTTGCTTTGCAAACAGTAGGCGTGTGATTATTGCTGATGTGCTCTAGTTTTACTTCATAGTAATTTATTAACTGAATCCATAAATATTCTGAAGCTCTCTTTGGTTATGCTGAACTTAATTTCTTGAATTTTTTTTGTCACAATCTCTATATGAAAGCTGTTACTTTAAAATAATGCTGAGTAGAAGGCAACATGTGGCTGTTTCTAGGCTCTCTCTTTTTTGCAGTGTAATGTTTAGTGATGCAACATTGTGGTTACAGCCCCAGATAGATTTTTGTGCCTCTTCGAAGAGGTTTTTGTTCATCAGATGTAAGAAAGTTGGTTTTGGTGTTACTGTATCACTATTTTTGTCAAGTGACAATTTTAAGCATAATACATAAATCTAGCAATGACCTTTTTATTAAAAATCTGAGAAGCATTTGTGATCTTTTTTTTTTCTTCCCAAGTATGTGACCTTAAAAACATCTTCAAAGTCAAAGAGCGAATAATTATTTATCATCATCTTTGTAACTCAGTTCTGGAGCACAGATGTACTTAATATTCACTGTAGTATCTTGCATGTTACACATGTAATCTTAATCGTGGACCAGCAGCCTAGTGTAAATTGTCATGCAAAAAAAAAAGATGCTACCTTCACCCAAAGCATATAGTTTAAACTATGTGACAAGAGATGAGCAGTGAGTACACAAACGGAGTAGTATGGAAAAGAGATGAGGAGTGAGTAAACAAACTGGGTCCTTCTGAAAAGAAGATACATGTATCTGTTCCCAAATGCATTTCTTAGCCAAGTTTTCAAATTTATCCTAATGTTTAAGTGTTTTCCAGATCTGATAAAAACACTTCCGTTTATTGCAGTGTCCTATGAAATTCTGTTAATTTAATCTTATGATTGTTACATTATTTCTCATTACTTTCAGAATCAGATGCTTTATTGTTTGATTGCAGACTCTGCTGTCTTAGAGTCTTGGCTGTATTTTGTACTTTAGCTGACTCCGATACATTTCATATGATTTTCATTTAAACTAAAATACAGATACTTGCCAAACGTTAGGGATAATGGGAAATATTTGGATTTTAATTTTGATTCTTGAAACTTCAGGGGGTTTTGGAGACATTTTGAAGAAGGTGATACGATAGGTCCAAGGTCCAGTTACCCTGCTATTTTAAATTACTGGAGGGGAAAATAACTAATGTTAGTAGTAATAATAATTTTTAATATCTGTCATATGAAAAAGAGCAAGAGATACTCTACAGAAGAAACTGATCTGCAGTTTGAAGGGAACAATAGGAACTGTAGGACTGTATGTACAAGAGGAAGGAGAAGGGAAGGAGGTACATAAGTGGTACTGAGCATGCAAAATGGGGAGATTTTTATGCTCAAGTTCTTCCATTTCCTAAATGTTTCCTCTATTCTGCTCTATCTGGTAAACCTTTCACAAAAAGTTGCTTTGTGTGCGTCCGGTATCAACTTACCTTCGTGCAGAAATACGAGGTTTTGGTTTTTAATTAAATGTAGTATTGACAGTTATGGTTTCTGCTTTTTTTCTTAAAGCTTTACACTGTTTCTTTAGGTTCTTAAAAAGGAATATTTAAATAGATCATGAATCCATGGTTATCACAGTTAATATAAAGGTAGAATCGTCTTTATTTTGCAACATGATTTTATTATTTTCAACTACAAATGGAGAAATTTATCTGTCTTTCAGGCTTCTGCAAAGAATGATGTTTTAAAGGTCTGCAGGAAGGAATACGAGGTATGTGTATATGTGTCTGGATATATCTTGTTAAAAATCAACTGTTTTATAAATTCTGTAAAAAGTATCCTGTAGAAGAGGGAAAGTCCAGTCTTCTTATAGTCGTATTTCTGGATATACTCATTTTCATCCAAATGTAAATTACCCCTCTCTACAGTTTTTGTAAAAGTACAATTGTTTTCTGTAAAAAGGGCTTGTCTTTTTTAGACTTGCACATATCTTAATTTGAAGGAAAAAGATGCAACTTTCAAAATGGAGACATGGATTCCAAAAAAGTTAGTTTCATAGGAGTTCTGATGAAAGTCAGCATTCATTGTGAGCATTCATTCTGTTAGAAACATTTCGGCTCCTATAGTGGGAGAGTCAGCTTAGAAATGACCTAAAGAAATAAACTCAGGAAATGATAACCTTTCAAGTATCCTATCCTAATGTAAATCATTTCAAATGAATAATTTTTTGTAACATCAGTGAACCTATGAATGCTTGCAATTATTTTTACTGTTCTGCTTTTAAAATTAATCATCAGGATATTTTCAGAAATCTGCCTTTACCTATATTCTTTTTAACACAGTTTGTAGAAATGCTATTCTGCCAGGACTTCTTTTCTTTCGATCTGTTTCTTAATTAAAAGCCTGATTCCTCCTCCCTCCTTTCATCTCATTTCCTCCTGCCCTGAATTAGGTAGTCCTGCATAAATTCTGCTCATAATCAACAGTTCAGGATACCAGACAATTCTCTGTTCTCTTGATTTGGGAAGAAGTGTAGCAGGTTTTCTGTTTTTCCAGGAAACATTAAATTCCTTCCCACCCCCCACCCCCAACCCCCCTTTAGTCCTTTTATCTAAACAATCTACAGAGTATTTTCCTAGACTCTTCACTGTTGAAGTTACCGTAGCTTGTTCTCTTAAAAACGAATTTTCATTTTAAGTAGTTCTGTCTCCTCTCATGCTATGATATGCTATACTGTCAACATCTGTAAGCTTCTCCTCTATTATGCTGGTCTGTTTCCTTCTTTTTTTCTGGATTTCTGCATTGCTGTAGGAGGTTGGCCAATATGGGTTGAAGGAGAACGGGAGAGGAAAGGTAAGAGATTAAAGAATGACTACGAAATGGTGATAGTCATCTTATTTACTTTTCCTAGTTCTTCTTTTTCCAGTTTTTATCTGGAATTTTGGAAAGTGGGTCCCTCACTCTTATTCAAGAGTGATCTTGCTGTTATTTTTTGCTGTTACTGTACAGAAAACCTTAACTGTTTCTATCTGTGCAACACTAAAAAAGAAGGAGAGGGAGAAAAATGATGGAAGAAGGAATCAGTCTTCTGGTTGATGAAGAAGGAAAGAGAACTTTTAAAATGAGCACTAGGAGTCGTAAATACAGATATTGTGTTAGGGACAAATTAAGTATCTGACGTGGTAGATCTTCAGTTATTACAGAATTTTGTATGACAATGGGTTTTCCTATGTATCTAGGCTTACAGGTACTCATGAAAAATAGTACTTACAATGCTCTCAAGAGACCCATTGGTTACATAAAATTCCAGGAAGTTTTGCCTAAGATAGGAGATTCCAAAAAATACTTCTGGAGGAAACCTGCACTTTTTCACACCCTAGTCATTCTTTCTCCTTTTCTTAAAAAAATTTTTTTCTTGGTGCCTTGGTGAATGTGTCCTGCTCCCTCTGTAGTCTGTAAGTAGCCAGTCTCACCTCTGTGCCTGGGAAGATCATGGAACAGATCCTCCTGGAAGCTATGCTAAGGCACATGGAGGACAGGGAGGTGATTTGAGACAGCCAGCATGGCTTCACCAAGAGCCATGCTGACCAACCTAGTGGCATTCTATGATGG
>NW_009204607.1:0-3592 GCF_000690835.1 Fulmarus glacialis
CCAACCTTAATAATTCTATGATTCTGTAAGAACCAGGATCCTATCCCTGACTGAGGCAAAGAGCAGATGGCTTGGGAAAAGGTCAGGAGTCAGACAACATTCCAGTCTTACATCCATAGTGCACCCTCCTATCTTCCAGCAATCTACAGCTCTAATCTACTAGGTTAACTAGGTCTTCTGTCCCCCAGAAAATGTCCTCTTACAGCTCATAGGCTGACACGTGCCCTCAGCTCAAGAAACAAAGAGTTTTAGCAGCCTACAGTTCAGGCCTCTCTGCGATTTAGGGAGTCTGCAAAGAATCATCCATCACAGCGTGGCAACCCTTCACTAAGTCGTTCTTAACTTTTCTCCAAAAGACTAGTAAGGCTGAAGGTCAAGTTTTCACAGGTCCAGTGTTTGTGAGGGCTATCAGAAGAGCACATGGAGCCTTCCCTTCCAGTTTTATCACCTGATAGGGGCTGGTGACTTGAGCTCTTTGTTCATAGAAGTGCAAGAGAGAATGTCAGCCACCTTGCATTGCACAGCCCTTTGCCTGATCATTGATATTGACGTTCACTCCAAACAGGTTGAGACTTGGGCCAAAGTCTTCTCTGGTCTAAAGTTACTGACCTCACTGGGTTACATCAGAGAATACATTTGTACCTTCTATACTTGTGCCAACTGGCACATACTGCACTTTGCTAGGAAGGTGAATTAAAGTGGTATTGTGGAATCCAGAGAAAGAAAGAAAATATCAGTAATCCTTTATATTTTTAAAAGAGATCTTTCAACTCATCTCATATCTTCTGGTCCTGCTTATCTACAGGGGTGGTTTAACACTGAAGTGGATGAGTGCTACACTGTGTGGGCATGTGCACATGCGTGTGTATGTGTGTGTGTGCAGGGCAGGCAGGCATGATGGGCAGTGGAGGACAAACTGAGAGTGTGTTACAGTGTCAGGGCTAACAGGAAATATTATGGTGAGGAACAACACACATCCAGGGCACTGTGAAAGGAGAGACAGAAAGGACTGTGAATATGCCAGGCAAATATCTTTTATCTGTCATCAATCATGTCATAGTTTTGCCTGTGGATCCCTGTTAAATCCTTCCACATTGCAGAAAAGCACTTGGCCTCAGAGGGCTGAGTAGAGCTCTCTCTAGTACACGTTCTAAGCCAGCTTTTTGTATACTGTGTTGGGGACTAGAAAAGGGAACATGAGGTTTCCTCTTTTCTCTGTAGGAGCTGTGCATGCCTGATTGTCTCTGGCACAGTCAGGCCATACCCATTCCTTTTGCGCTGCAACCATTTTTTCTGTGATATCTGGCACAGCACATACTACAGTTGCATCTTTTCCACCCATCTTCTCAGCTGCTGTGCTTAAAGCTGGCGGAAATTGTGTTCTAACTATGAAACGCTGATCAAAGTCCATTACTATTATGCTTTAAAAGAAAATTATACAATAGCACTGAAACAGGAAAACCAGCTATTCTACTTTGGGGTGGGAGGGCATGACACGCCTAAAAATATATTGTCTCATCCAAAGATTAAACACTAGGAAGCCCTGAGAGAATCTTCTTCACTGGACAAATTGCTTGTTTGACCTTAATAGTTTACTACTAGAAGACAGCAACAAGAATAGCCTCTGAAGACTTAGCTATCTGTATCATTTTATTACTGTACTCTAGATCAACCTCTCATGTTTCTCAACTGACTTTTGGGCCAGGTTGATCTTTTTAGAGCCAAAGGAGCCCTCATTAAGATATCTGATCTCTTACTAAAATTTAACTTTGTCAGGAAGAGCTTTAGCACACTATAAGCATGTTAAACAGTAGTGTAACAGCTTGGCATAATTTCCTCTATTAGTACCTTTAAATGTCAATCTCTCCACAGAGGGCATAAAGCATTAAGGTCTAGAAGTCCACAAGTTTCATCCCTTAAATATTATTTACAGCGGTTTATCATAATACTTTAAACTGATACATATGTTTCATTCCATATATTCTTAGAATAAAGTCTGAATAGAAATTTCTGTATTTATCATGTAGCTGATAGTTACCAATGGAATTTGTGAAGCTTTGCAGAAGGATGGACAGTACCTTATCACATAAAGTTGGCCATGTCATGTGTGAACAGTAAAAATTATATTAATACTGTGACTAGATTATATTAAAATCTGTAAGTCTGCTCAGATGTAAGATCATTACTTTTTCTTTTGAGTACACAGACAAGGGTGAGGCCCCCAAAGTTATCACGAAGAGAAAAAAAAGTTGCTTTTGAGAAAAGCAGACTATTTTGCCAGACTACTTGCAGCTCACCAAATTAACCAGAATACAAACCAACGAAAATTTTTTTAGAATTTCCTTTACAAAAGGAAGGCAAGGCTCTGACATAGTATTTTTAGCATCAGTTTGTAAATCAACATTCTGGTTTTTTTTTTAACTCTAATTTCTCATTGTAAATGCCCCTCTCCCCCTTTCCTCCACCCCCTTTTTTTTTTTTTTTAACTATGGCTTCCTTACTAACAAATTATGTGTAAGAATGCGAGGGTGAATGAATAAAGTTACTGCTGAAAAGTCCCCACTTTCTCAAGTGTTAAACCTGAAACTGCTTGGGTTTAGTCCTTTCAATCTAGTTCTGTCCAGGGAAAAATAATTTAATGTGACTTTAAAGCTAGACTTTGCATAAGGAGATGTGGTGGTGCATTTCCCCCCTTCCCCTGGGCCACACTATGATCTCAGAAACTCCTGTTAGGAGTTAGCCATTGTGTAACAAGTTGCGCAGTTGGGCGTCCCTTGACCGTACCAGGCACTCTTGCATGGCTAAGGTGGGGAGTGACACCGATCATACCAGGAACACCGGCTACCTGATCAAGGTAGGGAATGAGAGCGGGGGATAATTCGTCATCTCTGAGAGCCCTGAAGCATTCCCTGCCTGGGTCATAGCTCAAGTGAAACGATACCATCGTTACCGTGAAACAATACCATAATTACTATCCCGGACCACCCCGGACAGTGGCCAGGATGGAAATTTACTGATGACTAAAGCCAATCATCTTGCAAACCTATAAACAGCGGTCCCAAGCGAGATCCTTTGAGTTCTGGACCACAGCAGGCTGTGCCTAGAGTCTCCCTCTGAGTGGGACGCCTCTCAGAGTTCACAAACTCTCAAGTCTGTGATATTCAGAGGACCGTCGGAACCTGGGCTGAAATACTGCTCGGCCGAGACACTCCTCGGGGCTCAACCCTTCACCCCTTGAGAAATGCCAAGACATTTAACGTGAGTATTTCACAGACTCGAGGGAAATTTTTAACCGGTATCTTTATCTAGCTATAGGCCTTTGTCTTTCATGAATTTATCTAGCTATGGGCCCCTGTGTGTGAATAGATCTATATTGTGTGTGTGTGTGTGTATTGATTTAGATAACTAACAATAAGCATAATCTGTAATTTAGTAATTGTAGTAAACTTGATTAACTTGCTTTGTAATTGTTAAATTAGTCAATGATTAAGTGCTGTCAAAATCTTATGATCTACCTTAAAACTGTGAATGAACTTTAGGTCGCTGCTAAACTGTTGACCAGATCTGAGACTAGGGGTAGATCCAGCCGCGC
>NW_009204608.1:0-1734 GCF_000690835.1 Fulmarus glacialis
ACCTTAATGTTTCTATGATTCTATGACTCTAATGAGTGACAACAAAACCCAAATGTTTTACCTGAATATTATTTTCCAAGGTTTTACATAGAACAGCAGCACTCTGTCAAATGAATCATGATATACAAGTGCTAGACACCGGCCAGGATCAGAGGTAACACAAGTTATTTTCAATTGAAGTACTTATTCATGGTTGATTTACTTGCACAGCTCTACATCTGAATTACACTTTTACACTTTAATTATTAAACAGCGTTGCTTCTGTTTCTCCCCTTGGTCTTTTAACACTGGAAGAAACATAAGTATGCAAGTTAATATACTATGCTTATATTTTCTCGACATTCTTATCATGGTATGTAGTAGCATAGATATTTGAATTCATTATTGTGGAGGTACAAATTGATTGTATCAGCCTAGGAAGACAATTTTTAGTTCACGTAAAAAGAATGTCAAGAAATAAACATTGCATCTCTGTGACACAAAAAAAATGGTTTGAAATTAGTAAGAAAATACTGAGCATCTTTTAAACCACTGATATGTAGTTTAACTTAAACAGATTTTGCACTCACTTTTTAAAAGTTTGGGATCACTTCTCATTTATACCAAACTCTGGTTTAAATGAGAGGTAGCCTAACAGATAATACTTTTTGCAATTAACTTAAAAAGATGGTTGAATTAATAGTGATAGATAGACACATTACTTCAGCATAATAAAGGTGCATTAGCTTAAATGAAAAGCACGGCCTTTTGTTTTTCTTAATAGAACTAAAATATCAAGGGAGAAAAAGTCAAAATTCAAATTCACCTAAATGCACTTAATGAAGTGCAAAGTTTGAGGAAGTTAATGTGTGAAGATACTGATGTGAGGAAGTTAATACTGTGCTTCAACAATGAAGTTTCCAGCACTGGGAGATACTTTTCTATTTTTTTAGACTTACTGTACCAATAAGGTCATGGCCATACGTATCTAAAGGAATTTTCATCAATTTCTCAGCATAGGACAAATAAAAATTATTTCCATATTTAGTGTATTTCCTTGTTCTCCGTCTATGGCAGCTATCATTCATAACATCTCAGACGTGCATAACTGGAACAAGCTTCCAGAATGACAAAATCGATGAACCATCATTGACTTTGTAAATGAGTATTTATGGGAAACGTTTGAAAATTACTTTTGACAGACTTCAAAAACACACGTTGATTTTCCGTAACACTGGCATTATTTCTGACTGGCCCCTCCTCTAAGCAAGATTTTTGTGAATACTGAAGTTCATAGAATCATAGAATAGTTTGGATTAGAAAGGACCTTTAAAGGTCATCTAGTCCACCCCCCCTGCCATAGGCAGGGACATCTACAACTAGATCAGGTTGCTCAGAGCCCCGTCCAACCTGACCTTGAATGTTGCCAGGGATGGGGCATCTACCACCTCTCTGGGCAACCTGTGCCAGTGTTTCACCACCCTCACTGTAAAAAATTTCTTCCTTATATCTAGTCTAAATCTACTTTTAGTTTAAAACCATTACCCCTTGTCCTGTTGCAATGGGACCTGCTAAGAAGTTTGCCACCATCTGTCTTACAAGCCCGCTTTACGTACTGAAAGGCTGCAATAAGGTCTCCCCGAAGCCTTCTCTTCTCCAGGCTGAATAACCCCAACTCTCTCAGCCTTTCTTCATAGGAGACGCGTTCCATCCCCCCTGATCATTTTGGCTCTCCTCTGGACTCGCTCCAACAGG
>NW_009204609.1:0-4562 GCF_000690835.1 Fulmarus glacialis
AAGTCTTTGACTAGCGTAAACACTACTTAACTGGACACAGAACTGCAGATATGGTCTCACAAGTATTGAATAGAGGGTAATAATGTTCTTCTATTGCTTTTGACTCTTTTCTATATAATTTTCATAGCCGTGTGTATGTACACTATATACACATACCTATGCACACATGAATATTTTATCAGTCTTTTGACTCAAAAGATCAATTTCTAGTAATGATATTTGTCAAGAGGACATGTACATTAGGGTTCAGATTATGTCATTTTTAGTATCACAAACTTATTGAAACTGTGAAGAAAAAGAACAGGATGATATTAAAAAGGATGAACATATGGATTGCTGAAGGGATTATAGGCAGTCTGTAACTGAGTCATAGCATAGAATTTACAAACCAAGAAAAAGCATATCAAGAACTCTGCACCTAATATAACAAGGTGATATATGCCTTAACAAGCTGGAGGGGTATCTGAATATGTTTACATAACTAAATAGGCGCCGGTGATGATATTTATCCCAATAGGAATTGATACCAAGTAAAAATGTTTGAGAGATCTCTAGTTTAGAAAGGAAAAGGGAAAGCTCAAGCAGTGAATACCTTCAATGAAAGTGACTGCTCCTCTGCGAATTGCTACATGATTTTACTGAAAAGTTAAAGAAGGAACTTTTTTTACCTATTTCATTTGTTTTAACAGAGTTTAGCTGCCCCATTTCTTTATTGATAGAAAATGAAATACATTTTGAAGTATTAAACCTGTATTGTTGTGGCAATTATTAACTTGACTAGAGGAAGGAAAGTAGATTATAGTGCTATACCAGGATTTTAGTGATTTTCTATCATCTTCTAACATCCTCTCATTGTTACTAATTACTGAGAACATGCCGCTTTTACCTGAATCTCTCAAGGCAAGCTAATTACATGGCTCTAATGAAGTGATTTGTTATGCAGACTTTAAACTTTTCCTATGTAATAAACAGTGGGTTTATAATGTTTTGAGAAAGAGGAAGTGGATACTTCTAACATACAAAACAACAAGAAACTTCAAAGCTTGATTTTGCCTCCAAAGAAATAAATGGGAATATAAGATACTTCACTGATAGGGGTAGGTACCCCCTGAAGAGGGTAGGATACTGACAGTATCCTAATGCTATTTTTTCACATTTTTCACTTAGTAAATTCTCTCTAAATGGAGGGATTTACAGAAACACAATGTAGTAAGAAAGATTTAAATGAGCTTTAAGTCATGTGGCATCCTTAAGAGTGAGCTATCTGGGGAGTCTTTAAGAAATTACCTATTAATCTGAACTTAATTTCTAGTAGATATCTTTACCTACAAAACACAACTCCATTTGACAACATGTGCAAGGGTACTTCCTAAAAATGACTGGGAAACATAAGAGTGGCATTATGCATTGCATTTTCTCCACATCTTGGAAGTCTGGGGAAAATTAAAATATATGTATTTTTTTGAAAAATGGCTCTTTGGTCAGTGACAAAGATATAAAAATAATGTATGAAATTATGTTATTATTGCTGTAAGCAACTTTTTCAAAACCATCTCTATAATTAACAAGGTTTAAAATGAAGTTGTGTTATTTAGAAATAGATGATATGGTATAGCTACAGCTTCCATATAGCAACATACATCCCTGTAATTAACACACAAATTATTTAACTTACAATTTAGCAATATAGCTAGCCTTGTCTCAAATTATTGCACACTATGCTGATGTTATAACACTAAAGACTTTTATTACAAAATTAAGATACAGGCTCAAATTTACCATTAAATCTTGATATGCGATGTGTTAACTCCATTAAAACGATCTATACATATCATATAGACAAAGGTTTTTCTTTGTAGAAGAGTAGATCTCTGCTCGCATAATGTTTTTGAATGCTTCAGATCTTCAGACCTTGGAATGCCTCACAAAGCTTTATGTAATGATACTTATCCTTGATATAAGAACATGAGTGAAAATCACAACCAGTATGTCTTTATCCGTTCTTCATTGGAAATAGATAGAAAAGCAAAAAGTATTCTTGAATAATAATGGCTTTATGGTAGGTGACACATAACCTGTGACATAACTATTGGCACTCAGATTTTTTAAATTCCTTAAGATTTCATTCCTTTAAAGACAGTCTATAAACAACTTGTCTGATGGGAAAAGTTTGGGAAAGATTGCTTTAATGTTTTAGTAAGTTCACATAATTTCTTTCCTTTTGTTTTTATTCTCTTTTTATTCATCATATTTCTTCTTTCCCAAAGTGGCAGAGCTATTTGGTGTTAAAGTGTAGGCATTTCATCACCCAGATAAAGATCTATAAATATGAGCTATAAGTAACAATATTATTTACTAGGCATTGATCACCATTTTTCCTTGTGTAACAGGGTAATGAAAATGCTGTAGCAGCCCAGCAGGTTTTTATCCAATGTTACACTTACCTGCCAAACCAATATTTTGTTGAATGATGTCATCTAAATTCATGGGTGTCCATAAAAAGAGAAGCAGTTTTAGGAAAAGAGGGGAAAAAGAAAAATGTTTCTAAACAAGGAGAAGTTATGAGGAAAACTGGAACTGAATTATGGGCTGTAAGGGATTATGTTTTGGAAGACTATAGGTAATTGACATCTTCCCTACAGACATCTCAAGGGAACTTCTGGCTGAACTCTAAATATACGGAAGCCGGTGGCCCCCACCCCTTCATCATATTTAGAGACAAGAAGCATGGTCTTCTGAATGTTTTTGTTGGGGAAAAAAGAATTACTGCTAACCTTTAAAGAAGATGTCCTTCACACCTGTAGCATTTATCAGGTTTTAGAGAAATTGTATTGGACAAGTACTAAATTTCACCATGTAATATGCTAGTGATTACTTCTAGGTACTGGAGTGAAAAGCCTGATGCTATGCCACTATGAGTCTTTGCAATCCCTCTCTTTTCAGTGCATAATATTTGAGCTTTTCTGCCTTTTTGATTTAATAATCCAAATATAGTGATGATTAGTATACGTAAATGTGGTATTTGGATACCTAATCTTAAGTATTTAACATCAAATGGGACCAATCAAGTCCAGCATTTCAGTGTTCTGCAGAACCAGTCTTACTGTACCTTTTCAATCTCACCTATCGCAAGCAGATGCATTGAGATGATTAGTAATAATAAAGATTAAGTCAACTTTAAATTTTACATAAGAAATTAAAACTCTAAAGTTATGACTCCTTTCACAAAATGAATCCATTTTATTGCAACTGAATACATTCTAAGGACAGTGTTTCGTACCTTCCCTGATACGTATGTATGTTTAGTAATATACAGTAAAGATAAGTACTTTTACTCTCTATAGCAGTAAACTTCCTACAACATGCTGTGAGCATGAATGAACTTGGACAGGAACACAAAATAAGCACTCAGCTCAATAGGGTGCAAACAGTGCCACAAGGTGGGGAATGAATAAGTCTGTGGAGGCTGAGATTGCATTGTGATGGGAGTATTTCTGATCCTGTCTTGTTCTCATGTGAACACCCACACAAGCAGACATAGGTAAGAGGCAAGAGGGCTGTCTGGAAGTCAAAGGCTTTTGATGCTTCTGACAGCTTTCGCGCTCATCTTAGGCAGTTTTATGTCACTTTCTGAGCTACTGTTCCTATCACTTACCATTTGAAATTGTAATTCTTTTGGGATATGGTCCATTCATTAGTATGTCTGGTAAGTTACTAACAGTCTGGGATCTCCGTGTTGACTGAAGCCTCTGAAGTGCAACTGAGTGTTTTTTTCTTACCGATGTAGGTTGTTACGGTTTTTTAAATTATTATATATAATATGGTTGTAGAAGTTGAATTTCCTCTGGTGTTGGTTGAAAAAACCCTCTGTCTTTTGCTGCGAAAATGCCATCAGAGAGGTTTTGTTTCAGTCATTGGAACAAAATAGGTACCTCTTACGTAGGGAGAGATGAATTTCTCTGAAATGACACTGCACTGCTGGGAAATCTGAAATATAGTGTCACTGATGAACTGCTCATCTTCACAAACGTGTGCTCCAGTGGAAGAAAGACTGGTGGCATTTGCAACAATCTCTCTGCGTTTGCCATGCTATTTCTGTTGAGCTGTGATACCATCTGTTTCTTGCAAAAAAACAGGCTGACTAACTGGTCCTGTTTTCTTTTTCCACACTTGCTAGGACAGTAAAACTTGGTACTGCAAATATTTTTGTTTTCTGGTAGCTTTCTATTTCACATTGTTTTCAATGATTTGCAAGCCACAATGTGTGGGCCAATATGACAGCTCTCACCATCAGCCTGCTGCTTGAATTCTAGTGATTTTTACCTCTTCTCTTGGAATGAGGATTGTCCTGGTTTCGGCTGGGATAGAGTTAAATTTCTACCTAGTGCTGTGTTTTGGATTTAGTATGAGAAGAATGGTGATAATGCACTGATGTTTTCAGTTGTTGCTAAGTACCCTGCTAGTCAAGGACATTCGGCTTAAAAAAAAACCAAAACAAAACAGGCGCTGGGGGCGGAGCAAAGCCAGGACAGTTGTCCCAGCTGGCCAATGGGGTATTCCAT
>NW_009204610.1:0-13541 GCF_000690835.1 Fulmarus glacialis
CAGTTGGTGTAGCAGTTGAGTGTATCTTTCTGGTGGATTGTAAAAGTATGTGCTTTGTGGGTCTTCTCCATTTGTCGTCTCGGGGGTGTGGAGCACTATCTGGCCCTGAATTGCAGTGACTGGGGCCAACAGAAAACCTGCAGGAAAGCACAGCGTTTTAAGAGTTGAGAAACCTGGTGATGCTACACATGGAGCAGGGTCTAAAGTCATGGAAAGTATTAAATCTGCCAAGGTGGCTGTGGAGTGAAATAGCTGGTTATAGGAGAATTGGCAGTGGAGCAGTCTGTAATGGAAGAATAAGATAGAAGCATTTCAACCACACCTTAAGTCGAATTAGTAGTGAAGTAGAAAATTGGCTGGGTGACTTCTGAAGTCCCTCCTAGTCTGCTTCCTCTTGGTAGCAACAATAGGCGTACCCCATAAAACTGCCCAATAATGACAAATATTGGGAGTTATCCAGGTTCAATGAATGTGTGTGTTAACACGAGAGATTAATTCGGTTTGCATCTTTTATCCCATTTTGATTAAATGCTGTGGTGTTAATTGTGGTGTTTGAGAGGTGTAGTAATGCATGCCCTGGATATCTAATGGTGTTGCTTCTTCTAAAAACATTGGTGCACGCAAATGTGCAAAATACTGTGGCTAAAATGAAAAGAGACTAGCACATCTCATCAAGATCACCGTGCTGCTTAGCAGGGAATTGTACTTCCTTGAGACATGCTAATAGCATAAGCTGGTTTTGGGGCCTTAGCCCAGAGTTTGCCACAACCCTTTGCAGTCGAGTCTGGGTAAATTTGGATTTACATTCATTGTGATCCATATATTTCCCCTCCCTTCCGCCTTCCTATAGCGTCTGACCAAACACGCCAAGTTTGTGCGAGACATGATCAGGGAAGTCTGTGGCTTTGCACCCTATGAGAGACGTGCTATGGAATTGCTGAAAGTTTCCAAAGATAAACGTGCTCTGAAGTTCATAAAGAAACGGGTAGGTCAATCCAACATCTTAATGAGGGTGGCAAAAACTCTGCTATAGTTAACTTTGTTGTCTGCCCTTTCCTAGGGATACTTTGTTTTTTAATTAATTTTTTTTATTTTTTCCGTTGTTTGGGAAGTTATTGGTCTAATCTGAGGGAGTGGAGGGAATGCTCCTTGGGTTGGGTGGGAAAGCGGGAGATGGATGTAAAGGTACTTTGCCAAAAAGGCCCTGAGCCACAGTAATCCAGACTTGCCTTGCTATTTTTGCATTATTTGCAAATCTGGTGCGGGGAAGAGGAGAGCAATACTGATGGAGGTTGGATAACATTAACCATTAAGGCGACTTGAAATGGGGTTCATTGAGGGCAGCCATGAGAACTGAAAGCAGCTTCTACCTTGCCTCAGGTAATTCTTGAGTAGAAGTACTACTGAGATGTGATGACAAGTAGTTCCTGGCTGGCCAGTTGAGGTGGATGGGGTTCAAGTCCATGTTTACCAGGACTTTACAATCCTGCCTGCTTTTCGAGTAAAGCATCTTCAGTGAATGCCTGAAGCAGCCAAGAAGTTTTATTTGTTCTCTGCTGGGATGAATGCTGACTGCACTGCTCTCCCCTGCAGGTTGGCACTCACATTCGGGCCAAGCGAAAGCGGGAAGAACTCAGTAATGTCCTGGCAGCCATGAGGAAAGCTGCTGCAAAGAAGGATTGAGTTGTACTGTCTGTAACTCAATAAAGTCCTTTCTCACAAAAACAGTGACTGTTGATGGTGCATCTGCTTCAGTGTGTATGAATGGGATGCTCCTGGGGGTGCTGAGGGACTGTGCTGATGATGCCCTGAACTGCAGTAATCCAGAACTTGCATTGCTATTTTATTTTAATTGCAGCTGGAGATGCTGATACTGGAGTTGCTCGTACTGGCCTGTGATATATATTCTGGAGAGGGAAATCTCTTCCTCCAGACCTTGTGGTCCTTTCTCAGGATGTGGAAGCCTCTGCAATAGCTAAGCCTGTGAAGGGTACAGTACCGTCCACCTCCCAGTCTGTCTCCAGATCTATCTGGAGATGGTGCTAGGAGGCAAGTCAGGGGACAAAAACTGCTGTTGAAAATAGTAACAGCTTTGTACTCCTTCCCCGTGGCACTTCAACCTTGTGCAGCTTTTCTTGCTCATGCATTTCCCCTTGTACCCTCCATTCACACCCTACTTTCTGCAGTGTATTATCAAATCATGAGAGAGAATTACAGTCAGCAAGAGCTCCCTGAATTTCAGAAGGATGATTCTTTATTCTCCACTATGAGCTACCTTGCTGTGAAACAGGACAAGTGCTGTTCTTTCTGCAGAAAGAAATACATTTCGACTAGACTTCATGTAACTACTCTTCCCCTATTTAAGTTCAGTTTTTCCAGCATTTGCCATAAGACAAAGTACTCAAGTTCTCTGGCCCAAGCCTGTGTTTATTGACGTACAACAGCCATGCTAAGACATCTAGTTCCTTTTTTCACTTGGTGAACATAATAGAGCTGCAATGGCAAAGACAGTCGATGGTGGAGTGCAGTGCTAACTGCTGATATTGAGCACATTGCTCTTTTGTCCAGGTTTGCTCTCTGTTGAAGCCTGGTATTGACTGATGGTATTGACTTGTGATTTAATCTGGAGGAGAACCATGTCCATCTGCAGCTGAATGCGCTCGCTCTGCTGAACTGTCCTAGAAGAATGTCACAGTTTCCCTTTCACAGGCCTAGCACAGGCCTATATGCTGAGACAGGGAGAAGCTTCTGAGAGCTACTCAACTAACAGTGTATCAGGCGCTATGTATGTGACTTACAGCCCCAGCTCTGGTTGTAGAGTTAATGTTTCTATAAGCAGGTACTTAAAATTACAGTGAAATAACTGAAAAATCTTTTAATTAAAAGAGACTAGATTAGGTCCACTGCTAGTGGTTGATAACATGCACAGTCCTTAGGTAAAATTCCACAATTTTATTTTAAATACTTAACATGGATCATCATTCACTATTAAAGAGTGAGAAATATTTTATTCTACCAAAGCCATAATTCATTTCAGCAGCTGCGCAGCAGCAATAGCTCCATTTCCCACTTCAGAATTGCCCCCAGGTCACCCCATTTCTGGGCAGGGGCTGAGCATTAAGGGACAGACCACCTTCCAGCCATCAGGTTGCTGAACGTCATCCTCCAGCAGAATCCAGCTTTGAAAATGCTATATCAAATACCTCTTTGTAGTGCTCAACAAAATGCACTTCTAGTCCTTCTGTAATGAATCCAGCAAGGTCATAATAATCCTTTTTATTCTCTGATGGCAGAATGATACAGGTAACACCTGCCCTCTTCGCCTATGGGGAAAAGAAAGTTTGGCAGTCTGTTGAGTCCTAGAAATCCATCAATCTACTAGAAACACACTCTCCCATTTTAGAAAGCAAGAACAGTTATTTAGGAGCATGATCTGGCTTTACTCTGTTCTTTGGAGAGAAGCAAGGGCGTTACTTATAGGACATGTCACTAAGGATGGATCAATGTTCTAGATCTCCCCAAGCCCCAAAACCACACACTCTCCAGTCCCACCTTCTCGGCTGCAGGGACAGGTGAAGTGGGAGGTAGTGTAGTAGGACTATGTCAGCACATTGGGGGATTGTTTAGACCAATTCATGCTATTTTACAGAGTTTCAAAAATCTGTTCCAACTTGGGTGAGGATAAACCCTAGAATCAAAGGAAGAATTAGAAACAGCTTATCAGACCAACCCACCACATCGATATGCATGACCCATAGCACCATTCTATAGAATCTTTTGATAAGGACATCTGCATCAGAAGCAGCACAGAAAGTGGAACCCACTCATTAAGTGGCAGGTTTGTACCCACTCACTTTATGCGTGATTGTCCTGGTTCCAGCTGGGATAGAGTTAACTTTCTTCCTGGTAGCTGGGGGGTGCTGTGTTTTGGGTTTGGTATAAGAGGAGCGTTGATGTCCCATTGCTGTTTTGGTTGTTGCTGGGTGGTGCTTGCACCAGGGACTTTTCGGCCTTCCATGCTCTGCTAGGTGCAGGGGAAGCTGGGAGGGAGAGCATAGCCGGGGCAGTTGACCCAGCTGGCCAATGGGGTATTCTATACCATGTGATATCACACTCAGTATAAAAACCGGGGGGGGAAAAAAAACAACACGGCGGGGGGGGGGGGGGGCTCCTCCCCCAATTCGTGACACGTGGTCAGCGAGTGGTGAGCAGCTGCATTGTGCATCACCAGCTTTGTATATTCTGTAATTGTTGTTGTTACCATTGTTATTATTACTGTTCTACTTCAAAGTTTTATTTCCATTATTAAACTGTTTTTATCTCAACCCGTGAGTTTTCCTACTTGTGCCCTCCTGATTCTCTCCCCCTTCCTACCGGAAGCAGGGGGTGAGCAAGTGGCTGCGTGGTGTTTAGTTGCTGGCTGGAGTTAAACCACGACAGTGATCCTGCACTTATCCCTGTGTGGCCCACACTCCTGCAAGTGCAGCCAGTTCATCAGTGCCACAGACATCCCTATCATATGCTAGTCCTTCTGTAATGACTACCACAAAACAAAATGCAAAATTACCCATTTTAAAGCCACATGAGGAAAAGGAATCATATTGCAAAAGGCTGTAGCCCAGATTTGGGGACAGAACACTGATGTGAAGCCCCAGCTCATGAGGCTACTGAAAGAGCTAATACCATTCTTGAAGACAGAAAAATGTGTGTGATGCAAGGCTGATGTAGGCAGGAGCTGTGCAGATGAAAAGTTGGGAGAGAGATTCAATGCTTGGAAAAGAATTCTGAAAACTGCAAAGGGTTGAAACCAAAAAAGCAAGCACCACTATAAATCCAGTGTTTGCAAGAGTGCTTAAGAGAACTCAGTCTATATAGCTTACCAAAAAACAAACAAACAAAAAAACCCCCCAGGATTAAGTAACCTGATTTTGATGTACAAAGAAACTTCATAGGGGAAAATGCCAAGACACTAAAACTAAGTTCCTTCCATCTAAAACAGAAAAACGTAGGGATATCTGTATGAAATTTTAAGTCAGACAAATTCAAGCTGGAACTAGGGAACAGAGCCTTAATGTTAAGGATGATACCTTATGGATACCGTCAAATCTACACTGGATGCCCTCCTTAAACAGGCACTTCAACCCAGCACAGATTCTTGTACCATACCAGTCTGTGATAGAGAAGACAGCTTTAACAGCCAGATGATCCCTTCCACCCTTAATTCTATCAGTCTAGTAACTAAATCAACGCAGATTCCCTGACACAAAGCCTGGGGTCCCATCTCCTTCGTCACAGCCAGAGGCAAGATCCCCATGTTCCCCCAGCAGGCTTTTCCACAGTGTATATTGAATCACTGCCTCTCCCACTACAGGAGCAATCACTCTGGTTGTCCCAGTCACCACTGAGCCAAATCCAGGGCACTCTACCACAGATGATGCACAGAGACAAGATAAGAGCTCTTACCGCAATAGTCTTCTCCTTGATTCCACCAACAGGAAGAATTTTTCCAGTTAATGACACCTCTCCAGTCATGGCCACGTTCTGCCTCACTGGGCAATTCATAGCCAGTGATAGCAAAGCTGTTACTATAGTACACCCTGCACTTGGTCCATCCTTTGGTGTTGCTCCCTGTTTAAAAAAAAAAAAAAAAAAAAGCACAACCCCCCCTGCCTTTAGCTCATTCAGAGTCTAAAGCCAGACAATACCTTTGTCATTGCTGTTTTAACCTTGCCCCAATTTCAGGGGGTCTCACAAAGGTTTTTGTGAAAGTGTCACTGATGGAATCCTGCTGTTTGAATTGGCTGATCTATTAACAACGAGGTCAGTCCTCATCTTATTCATGAGGAATAATCCATGAGTCTACAGCTTGGTTTCTGGCCTGATGCCACCACAATACTCACCAGGCTCAGGACTTTGAATAAGCAACATGAGCAAAAAACAGAACGTGAATGCTTTGAAGCTTTTTGTTGACGTAAGCCAACCACGGGAACAAGTAACAGAGGTCAGCATCACAAGGGAAGAGAACATCAAGAGTCACAAAATGGTGGAGGACAATACTGAAAATCATTCAAGACAGAAAAGATAATTCAGTTTAGAAAGCCTAACAAAATCCAAGCCTAAACTACTGACAGTCTGGATTTATCTGAGATCAAACAGATCTTTGAGGTAAGAGCAGAAGAAATGAACGTTTGAGAGGGAGTAGAGGCAGAGAAAGTGTCTGCTGTTTTCTGATCCTCCAGGAAACGAACACACAGATAACAACCAAGTACCTGAACAGACACAGAGTAAGCTGCAACATGGGGGCTGTGGACTAGGTTCAGAAGCAAAGCTTGGGCACAGTGATAGTACAAACTTTGTCTTCAGTAAAGCCCCTGCCCAAAGCCTGTTACACAGTGTATGAGCATTCTGAGCATTGTGTGCATTTATTTTCAGTCCCAAACACTGGAAAAATGCAATCACTGCCATTATATGGACTAGGAACCATGGCACAGAGACCAAGAGTAGTATTTTCAATTATGTGTAAATGACCTGAAGCCTTTATGAAGGCCTGGTAACAGAGACCTAAACTTTGGTTTCCTTGTAGCTGCATACAAGCTTTTATCCGAATCACTTATCTCTATGTCATGGTTTCCCCACCTTGCACAACAGGGCCAACAGCTACAACAGAAGTCTAGGATTCCTTAGAGCATTATCCAAGCCCCTGTATTCTCGCCACTTGCTTGCTGCAGAAAGGAATGGAAATATAGCTTATAAGAATGCTTTCACAGGATCCTGAGGAAAATGTCTTCTTTTCTAGGTTTTACTGCTAAAAAGAGGGCATTCTGCACAACATACGGACAAATGAAGTGCTTTCCAGCTTCATGTCTAGGGGAGCAAACCAGCCTAGCTGCTATGCATGCTCTGTGAATTCTGCATCTGTTTACCTCTGGCACATGCAAGTGGATATGGGAAGACATGAGAAAGTCATTGTTGGGGTCCTTCTGCATCAGAAAGGCTCTTGCAAATGTGTAAGCTATTTTGGCACTCTCTTTCATTACATCTCCCAGTTGCCCTGTTACTTCAAGGGACCCATCCTTGTTCTCCTTGTCTTTGGGTCGCCTCAGGGATGTTTCAACAAACAGAGTGGAACCTCCTAAGAAAGAAAAGAAAAACAACATCCTGAGAAACGTTAAAGGAAAATCAAACCAGAAGGTTTTGGACATGCAGAAGCAATGTCAGGAATTTGGAACTAGGGCTCTCTGATGAGACACTAGCTTTTGGGTGAAGAGCATTTGAAACCTGCTCTCTGAATCCCTTCAGGAAGGCTAGCTAGAAATCTCAACAACACTGCACTGACAGTCTCCATTCATTGCTTCTTTGGACTTCACACTCCACCAATATGGATGCAACCCCTATTTAGTGGAAATAATCAGTTCTTAT
Organism: Fulmarus glacialis; assembly: GCF_000690835.1. Classification (NCBI taxonomy): domain Eukaryota; kingdom Metazoa; phylum Chordata; class Aves; order Procellariiformes; family Procellariidae; genus Fulmarus; species Fulmarus glacialis. The sequence continues at coordinate 7,420 of NW_009204610.1, forward strand.
AATGTTTTCAGGCTCTTTGTAGCCAAAAACTAAGGCGAGCTCATACGATAACACACTTCTAGCCAGTTCAGCTTTTCAGTGTCAGACATCTATTCACCTTCTCCACCATATTGATCATTTCCCTCTTAACTACTTCAATTCTATGCAAGGTCAATTAGAATATGCAGGACTCATATCCTTTGCTGTGAGCTGTATTTCCATACTGTGGTGCACATAAGCCCCAAAGTTATTAGGGGAGTAATCCAATGAACAGTAACTAGCCAACTACACCCACCCCAACAGAGTGCTAGAATACCTGTTATCTGCCCTTGACATCGAAAGCCAAGTCAGTGTTGCGACATCATTGAAGAGATACAGCATGCCTCAGCTGTGCCATAAGTCAGAATGGCACCTCCTGCTTTTAAGGAAGCAGACAAGGTCTTGTCCTCTCTGAAAAAACTTATGCTTTTAGTCATTGCTGTTCCTTATGTATGTGGTTCATATGGGATATGGAGCATAAAGAGAAAACATGCTGGCCTGAAGCTAAAACGAGCCTGGGTAAGGGAATAAGAACGGGTCCCTTCTTCAGGGAAGTAGTAGTCAGGATCTACAAGGCCACAGAAGTTAATTATACTGATGCCAGCAGAACAACTTCACTGGACTCAATAGGGAAAATTCAGTTTGACTATCACATTGAATTTTTGAAATTATATGGAAATGTAGACATTAACCCAAAAGTCATTTTGTCTCACCCATAGCTGTCCAGGCCAGACCCATCACCACTCCTGGAGGAGTGGTTTCATACATGCGATCCACAGTGAAGATAGGCTTTCCTACAAAATCCTGCAGGTTTTCAGGTGTTACTTGGACCGTCTCTGCTTCTCCACTCACAATTTTATAGGCAGATTTCCTCAATACCTGAGTGAAACAGTAATTTGTTTCTGTAGAAAAAGCTGAGAAGGCTGAAGCATAGCGGTCATGGTTACACACAACTTCCCCTCACCTTTTCTACTTGTTTCTGCAGATTCCTCACCCCGCTCTCTCTGCAGTACTGCTTGATGAGAACAGTAAGGACATCCGATGTGATTTTGGCTTTGTTTTCATCCAAGCCACACAGAACTCGTGCTTGAGGGACCAAGTACCTCTGAAAGAAATCATCCCCCACATCCTTCTGTTAGCATTGTTAGTGACAAAAGCCTGGTGGTTCCAATTCACTCAACTTCATTCTGCTATTAGCTCAATTCCATTTTCTGGAGTCCACAGCCTATGGAACATTGGAGTTACTTTAACTGGGTGTTCCAATCAGAGGAACTCTGTCCAAAATGCCATGTGCCTAATTTTTTTGGACACAGTTGGATGTAAATATGTAAGCCTGAATCTGCCAAAAACATTTTATCAGATATAACTCGCAGCGCATCAGTGGTTTCTCTTACCTCTGCAATTGCAAGTTTCTCTTCTGCTACGTATCCTGATACATTGATCACTTCCATTCTATCCCGCAGTGGCTCTGGAATAGTTTCTGTTACATTTGCAGTACAAATAAAAAGTACCTAGAAATATTACAAGATCCTATTAAGCATTTTCATTAACCTGTTGCTTTACTCCAAGCCACAGTTCCTCAGTTCTGTGTTTCTCTGTCTGAAGGGCTGGAGCAAGATCATCTTCTCTGTGGAATCTAGTTTTTATTACAGGAAGTTTTGGATTTTACAACTATGTAGTAGGATGTTCCCTACCCCCAAAATAAATGTTTAGAAATACACACAGCACAAACTGGGAAATTGGAATGGTCCGATATGGACCACGAAACTATTTGCCTGGGGAGATCTAGATCTAAGTTATTTCTACCCTCTACAAAGTTAGCACAGAAATGACCAAATTATGTATATATATATTTCTAATCCATCAATTCTGCAATTAATGTAAGCTGCACAAAAAGTGCAACAGTGTACAAAGACAACCAATTTCAAAAGCTTGACAGCAGCATGAGGCCACCTCACTTGATAGCAACTCTGCCAATCATTTCATAGAAGAAAAACTACTGCCTTTTCTAACTAAGACCACGCATCTTTGTGTCCCCAGCTCTACAGGGAGTTAGGGCTATAAGGCATATGCTGGTGACCGTGTTCTCTTAAGTATGTACTGACACTTTGGTTAAAGCCAACTCCTGCAGAGACAGCCCTATACCACTTGTGTCTCAATCCCATCTGTCTGACTTTCTAACTGACTAAAATGTCAGCATCTTTTCATGGACAGGAAATCTCTGCATTGATACACATTCGTACATTCCAGCTCTATAACCTCTGCAGAAGAGAGAAATACCTTTGATAAATCCACAGGAACATCAAGGTAATGATCCAAGAAGTTAGAGTTCTGTTCTGGGTCCAACAGCTCTAGAAGGGCTGAGGATGGATCCCCTTGATATCCTCTTCCTATTTTATCCACCTATGGGAGAAAAACTTTAAACGCTCTAAGAAGTTTCTCACCACAATAAATTCTCACACAAAGATTCTTTAAAGGCTCCATCTGAAAATCTTCATGTGTTTGTTCATGAACAGCCACTAGTAGTCTATCAGTTTTCTGTGCATTCACCCAAGTCCCCACTATCCTACCATGTGAGCACATGACACACCTGACAAGACAGAGGACTTTAACAGTGTTGTAGAGAAGAACCATGAAGTCTCAGGGAGTGTGCATACAATCAAAAGCAAGCGAGTTATCATGGATTAGTGGGCTACTACTCGTTAAGCTAAGCTAAGCTATAGTTGCAGACCAGCATACTCATTCCACAGTGGGAGAACTACAGGGTGATAGCTTATACCATTTCCCTAATATGTAAGCTAAGACACTCTCCTTACTCTGCTGAAGGTGCAAAGTGCCTCTACACAGCCACTCATCACAGCTAGTGATCTTTGCTGCTTTCACAGAATCATAGACGAGGCTGGTAGGGACTTCTCGAGGGCATCTTGTCCAACCCTACTGCTCAAGCAGGGCCACCTAGAGCCAGCTGCCCAGGACCATATTCAAAGTTGTTGCCTCTTTCAGCATTGCTCATGTCTTCAGAAGAAGAGGTCACAACAGGGCCTCTCTCCACTGCTTTTTCTCCCTAAAGAGTAGTGTTAACTAGATGAACATAATGCAATTTGCTACTACAGCCAACGCAAAGCTCCTCACCAACACCACTTAAGTGCCATGACCTACAGGTTTCATCACCTTTCAAATCAAGATACTCATTGGTTACATTACACTGCAACTTATTACCCAGTTTCTTGGTCCCCCATACCACTTCCAAGACATCTGCTGTTGGCCTTTCCCAGGCATGCCACACAAGGAGGCTAGAGAGACCTTTAGACACCTGCTATTATATCCTGTCCTTATTTGCTTTTCCGCAAAGCAGTAGGCTGGTAGCCCTGTCTCATTTATTCTCAAATCAGACCACAAATTGACTGTAAGCATCTTATTCCTTATAGTGTTGCTTTAGACCTGCTGAGAGAGTGACTCTTTCTAATAATCACACAGGCAATAGCGGTTTTGTGTACCCACACCTAGGTAGGGAACACGAGAGTTGCTGAAGCCTCTGAATACCCAGCCAGCTCCATTAGGATCCTCGCGATCCAAATAGCTGCAATTTAATGAGAAGGGCACAACTGAAATATTAAAGTTGAAGTCTGTTATAGGAAGAGAAAACAAAGGGTCTAAGGTATCACTGTCACCCAAAGAACTTGAGAGCCCAGCATCATTTAAAGAAAAAAAAAAAACTGGGATTTTTAGGAGAGTTACTGCTTCACTCTTCCTACTGGAGTCAAGAATTGATACATGTTTTTAAGAGCAAAAACTAGAATAAAGACCAGATACATCACCTCATCGATCAGTATGAGTGGATTCTCTGTCTTGGTCTTCTTCAGACACTGGATGATTTTTCCTGGCATTGCTCCAACATATGTCCTCCTGTTTTACCAGAGACTATAGTCAGGGATTCATTGTAAAGTACAGCACACATCACACAACATAGCATGCAGCTGATGGGGCAGGTATATCCCACTGGCAAACAAGTCTGTATTTCTTCTGCATCTCCGTCACCACACTAAGCATCAAGACCCACGTAGTCTGTTTCTAGTAGAGATCAGACATGAATTTTGGCGGAATACTCCTGGACTGCAGTTTTTATCTTTAAGTTAGAGGGAAGCAAAGAGGTAAGGCTGAGAACAGAGATATTTGAATAGTGACTTTTTGTTTTTTTGGGTAAAGAAATGTTAGAAAAGGGAACATTTCATTCCCTCACTTGGTAGGGACAAAAAAGGAATATCAGTGTAAATCAAAAGATACATTGAAGGAACAAACCGCTAACAGCAAAACACAATCTTTCTGCTAGAGGGAACTGGCATCCAAGAACATGCAGAAGCAGAGCAAGAGGGTAACAACAGAATGAATGCCAAGAGGCACAGAGCAGAGAACATCCTGAAAAGTATATAAAATATTTCTCTCTGCTTCCGTATCATATAGGGCAGAACCTCGCAGGTTCAATTCACACTGCGTAACAGCTACTCTTACCAGTTTGAAAACACTGCTAGTTTTGTTTCGAGGTGTATGTGGAAGGAAAATAAACCTGTGGAAGGGTCAGATTTACTGATTTTTGTATTCACGTCGTCTTGTTCTCTCCATGAATACTCTTGTTCCCAATTTTTCCTCATGCAGCATCTCCCTCCTGATTATTCAGAAACCAAGTCTCAATCACACCTGAACATGTGAATGACCGTGTTCAAACTGTCACCAGTGCTGGCATTTATAGACAGACATGAATTAGCATTTGGCATCAGTCCAGTGCTTTTGGGTAGCTCACACAGCTTTTCAAAGATCTCCTATAAGCATACACAAGAAGCAGGGAGCGACTGCACTTAGAAACACGAATATGATTATGATCCGAATTCCTCCCTTTGCTATCCTTTTCATGTTTTCCTATATCCCAACTCCTGTCAGCAAGGGTTGGCAGAACAGAGATGAAAATTACACACATTGTCCAACTTCAGTTAGGTTCCTATTTTGACAACATTAGTAAAAATTGCTGGATAGAGAAACTGCTCAAGTTACACTGACCTGTGTCCTTTTATTTCTGCTACATCAGTCATCCCTCCAACACTGAAGCGGAAGTACTCTCTGTTTAGGGCTCTGGCAATGGAGCGGGCAATGCTGGTTTTGCCAACCCCCGGGGGGCCATAAAAACAAAGGATCTTCCCCTGGGTGGATCCTCGCAGCTGGCTGACTGCTATAAATTCCTGCAGAACAGATGAAGCACCAGTAGTGAACAGAGGGCAACTGCAGCAACACCAAAACATATTTGTTATCAGGTCAAGCAACAATTACAAAACTGGTGCACCTCTTTTCCCTCTGGTTATTTACACATTTGGTTGTCCCTGGGTTTTGTGCTCTGTACTCATCTCACCAGGAGAAGCAGTCTCTCCCTCCACTGTCTTGGAGTGCAAAGACAGACTTCTAGTTCTTCTCCCAGCTTCCTTAGTTCTCACCTGAGTCTCTCAAGCTATATGTGAGCATCTCCTACTGTACAACTTCTTTGCTAAGTTAAACTTGCATCTTTTCACACTCCTATGCTAGGCAAACCTCAAATAACACTCAGCAGTTGAGAAATCAAAAGATCACGGTTCAGAACTGAAGTCTCAACTGCTCATACACTTACAGTGGAGAAATTACTGTGCAAGTGGACAGAGATGTGCTTCCCCTGTAACAAGCCAGTTATTTACCAAAGATGAGCTTGAACTCTTCTACCTACAGCACTGTACTCCACAGCAGTACTATACAAGCACCAATCTAATTAAGGCTCAAACCTGCGTAGATATTTCTCAGTACCTTAAAATCATCAACCTCGCTTCCATTGCTACAACTGGGGAATCGCCTCTGTGTGGAATTAATCACCTCAATAATCAAAGCCACAGACCTGTATGATGCAACTCAATCTATTTCTGTATAAAGGCTGGGCCTAGTCAGCATAAATAGTGCTGACAAGCAACATAAGAGACTGATACTCAAAAGGGGTTATCTGCTTGTAAGTGTCCAACAACAGGCTTACCATAAATCATTTAAAATAATAAATCACATAGTGAGATTTAGTCACAAGTCTTGGGCACTATTAG
>NW_009204610.1:13572-25519 GCF_000690835.1 Fulmarus glacialis
TGTCAGCGAGGAGATACTTCACAACCTTTATCTTTTTCTAGAAGAGACTGGAACAAAGCAACTTCATAAAAGCAAAATCCGAGAGTGTCTTAAGAATTTACTATTCATTATATATAATGACATCGTACTGTTAGCTTACGAGATGCCTATATGGTTTCTGTGCACGACAATTACTGAGGTGGCCTAAGTACTATCAGTGCTGTCCCCAAGGTAACACAAAGCTCTGCTATATACAGCATGTGGGAACAGTAAGAGAAACTGCTTCACTACACTCAGGAAATGGCCAGGTTGAAGGCTAGTTACACTCAATGGCTTCACCAAATCTGCTAAGCTCTCACCACAATTTATTAATGCAAAATCAGTATCTGCACCTGTCTCCCCTCCACTGGGCACTTTCATGCACTTGCCCAGTATGATACAAATCCTGTCAGCACTGGGATTGTCCTTCACTGCTTGAATGCGTTGGCTGGCTACAAGTACGAGCCTATTCCTGTCCCCTGGAAAGGAAGGCAGTTCCCACAGCAAGTTGTTAAAGTTGTTGCAACCTGTTGCAAGTATCTACTCTTATCTAAAATAGCTTCCCTAACCACAGCAAGCACAGGCAAAAGTGACAACTTGTGGAACAAGGCAACACTAAAAACTACCCTGTCTGCTTACGAAGGCTGTATTGCACAGACTATAAACCCTTCAGCATCGAAAACACAACTCTGGGGATAGGTAAAGGTTGTGAGGCAAATATGCATCTCAGCTAACTTCCCCCCTCGTAATTTTAGAGGTAAGAGTAGAGGTTCAGTGTGTTTTGGAAAGGCAGTAACTTTGCCAGTCAAGTGGAACGATTTTAATAGCCCCTGAACGAATTTGCCACAAGTGATTAAACACATTAACTGATCACCAGAACATTCTGTTCTTTGATTCAGCTTTCTGTTTGATCCATGAACTAACACAAATGCAATGGAGAGCTGCAATCTGAAACACAACCAAAAATGCCTGATGCTAAGTAGAGTATGAAATGGGACACGCTGCCTATTCCTGCCTTACCAGAATTCGCTTCTTGACGTCATCCATTCCATAATGATCCTCCTCCAGAACTGCTCGGGCTCTGGTCAGCTCCAGGTTCTCCTCACTACACTTACCCCATGGGATGGATGTCAGCCAGTCCAAGTAGTTCCTTGTAACACTGATAGAAACACACAAATGAGAGTGATTTGACAACAACCAGCTCATGCCATCCTCCACTGTCTTCCAAAATAACCTCATCCAGAACAACTGGGATATAAACTACTCATGGAAGGGAGACTATGAAAAGAACATCGTTATCTGGGCAGTCATTGCTAACCTTTTGTTATGGTCTTTATTCCCTTGTCCCTTCCCCCTCAAAAAAAAAATCAAAGCTTTTTTTCACAGCTTTTGCTTTCCTGAGACAAAGAACCTCCAACGTACCATGCAAAGACCTAGATTTCTGCACACAAATTCCCATGATTTTTTGGTGTGGGGCTTGTTCCTGTCTGAACACAAGCAGGGTTGTTTGTAAGCTCTGCTCTACCATCAGCTGTTTGGATCAGGTCACGAAACTTGAAGATAGAAACCCAGTTTTCTCTGTTTCCCCAGTGGACCAAGACAACGTAAAGAAGAAAGATTCCTGGCTCAGAAGCAAGGAAAAAAAGCTGGATGTACAACACGACAGAGAAAGATTTAAGACTGGGAGATAAGGATGTTAGTGCACAAGCTAACAGTAGAGATAATCAGTTTAAATAGACTGCTACTGAGGACAACACAAGTGTGTAAAAGCAAGCACTCATCTGTCCTAAAACTCCGCACACTCAGATCAGGCATTCAAATGTATGGGGAGGTCTGCAAGATGCAGTAAATAGCAAATTGTGCGCAGTCAGGAACACAGAGAAGCACAGCCTTCCCATGCTTGGTTGGCTGGTCCCAGGATTCACTCTATGGTCAATTCAATCACCACACCAACAGAGCTTTGGCTTTTTTCTCCCAAGTACTTCCTTTGCAAACTTGCTACCACTGTTACTACTCTGAGGGAAAGGTACTATGCTGGCTGTGAAGCCCAGTGTGTCTTTCCTCCCTTCTCCTCCCAGCACATGATTATCAAGATGTTTCTCATCCAAATGACATGTGTGCCCCCAAACACAGTCTTTTACTCCATAAAAGATACTTTGTTTTAGAAGCAAAGATCCAGCACATTAAAGTGCTGATGAGTACGTTGACCGCTGTATTGTATAGCATACACTGCCTCAACAGACAAGAAATGTTCAAAGCAAGCTCAGTTTCTGACAATCCATGTCATGGATTATGTGGTAAAGGCTATTCATTCCTTTGCAATTCCAACCCTGCCCCAACACTTCAGGGACCACCTCAGGTAGCTTAGCCAACGTCATGTGTCAGCAACTAGCTTCTCTTCTCTCACATCTAATAAAAACACCTAAGTACAAGAGAGAAGAGCCAAAACTAAGGGCTGAAGGAATCACTGCACATTTCATGAGGGGTAAGGAACTGCACAGTTCTTATCCACAGCATTAGGCTGCAAGAGAAGACCTAAAATGATCAAAAGAGGTAAATTACAGTAAAACACAGGAGATTTGGAGAACAATCCTATAGCTAGGATGTGATCATATACTACATTCAGGGAAAACAACTATGACAAAAAGAGGAAAGAAACTCTTAAGGTAAGAGCTTCACAGAATTGTATTGTTTTCTCTCATTCTCCCAACTAACTCTGATAGCAGAGGACACAGCCATGCACTCACTTGAATTCTGAGGAGTGATTATCCAGCAAGCCCAACTTGTTCAACTCTTCGTCAATCACATCCATGACATGTTTTGGCACTACCAGCTCCTTCAGTCGCTCACGGAATTTCTCTTCTATAGCATCCTTGTCCTCTTTTTCCAGACCTAGCTCTTTCTTAATGATCTTCAATTGCTCTTGGAGAAGATATTTGCGATGTGTTTGTTTGATCTTCTCCTCAACCTAGACACAGCAAAAAATACAGTAACTATTCTGTTCCTGGTACAACCCATCAAACATCAAATGCTTCCAAATACTTCTCAGTTATGACCTTCTCAGCAACTGAAAATACTACTCAGAAATCATTTGCAGCATGTTCTAATATAAAAAGTGACTCTATGACATACTCCAGCTCCATCCACATCTCGGTGGCCTCCGCCATGATTCAGTACTTCAATGTTTTGTTTATGCTGGGGAGACCGAAAGCTAGGCAGAGTAAGCCAGATGTGATCTCCCCAGTGCCAAATAGAGGGGAATAACCACTTCTCTCAACCTGCTGTCTACACAACTACAAATAGAGCCCAGTATGCAGTTGGCCTTCCTTGCCACAGGGACAGACTGCTAATTCATGGTCAGCTTCCTGTACATCGGGGCCTCAAAGTCCTTTTCTGCAAAGCTGTTTTCTATACAGTTGGCACCCAGCCTGTCCTGTTGCACAGGGTTATTCCAACACAGGTGTGGAACTATGAATTTCCCTTTGCTGAACTTGAGGAGGTTCTTACTGACTCCCTGAGGGTCACCACTAGTAGCTCACTGCAGTTAGACTTTATAGCGTTGATCACGACCCTTTCTGCCCAGTAGTCTAGCCAATTTTTTCACTCACCTTGTACTACACCCTTCTAGTCTGTAACATCCCAATTTGGTCATAAGAATACTATGGCTGACCACAACAAAGGCCTTGCTAATGTCAAGGTATACAATAGTCATTGTTCTCCCTTTGTGCTCTAGGCCTTCTTATCAGAGAAGGCAATCAGGTTGATAAGGCACAGTTTGCTCTTGGAAAATCCCTTCTGGCTCTTCCAAATCATGTCCTCCTTCATTTGTCTGTACAGGAGGATTTTCCCCATAATCTTCCAAGAGATTGAGGGCAGGCTGACATGTCTATAGTCTCGCCAATTCTTTTTCGTGAAGATGGGCATGGCATTTACCTTTTTCCACTTTCCAGGAACCTTCCCAATCACCACAGTGTTTTAAAGATGATTGAGACAACAAAATAATGACAGTGATAATCCCTCTCAGCATCCTTGGATGCATCTCATCTGGTCCCACAGACTGCACGTGTCCAATTTGCCTAAGAAGCATCCAACAATTCCTACCCTGGTCTAGAAGCATTTTGCACTTAACACGAATTTTAAAAGCCCCAGTTATTGGGAGTTAACAAACCCAGGAACTTCTGACTCAGTATACACAAATCTTTGTACTTCATACACTTAGTTACCATTTTGATGCAGTTATTGTATTCTGACTAGAACTTACAACAGTCAGGAACTACTGCAGTTCACAGTGGTTAGCAAAGGGTCTTTTAAAATAACATTGTGCTATTTACACTATTATGTGCCATATACAGTATTATGCTGTATATTTTTTACACAGATGCTTGGTAAACTGTAGTCCTCTACGATTTACCTGCTTGCGTGAAATTACAACTTGGACACATTTTAACAGCAGATGTCATAGCCTCACGCTTGTTACTTTTACAATGTGCATGAAAAATCAAATTTGTAACGGAAGAAGAATATAAAATCTTAACTCTAAAATAACGTCCCTTTAGAGTGTGTACCATTGTCTTGCTTTAAAATTCTTCACTGGCCATGCTAAGCCATGGCCATCACAGTGGTGGACACGATATAATACATATAAGGTATGTGTTACTTGAAAAACTTACCTCCCTTCCAAGACGCTGCTGAAGTTTGCTCAGCTCATATTCCTTCTTTAGAAGGGAAAGGGCTTTGTAAAGCCGTTTGGGAATCTGGAAAAGACAGACACAAAATAAGTTTTCAGACACTGTACTCTTGGCAACTCCCTGTGAGAAAGGGAGAATAAAAAGCTCCAACAGGTTGTCTGGGAGAACTCTCCAGCACCTGCAGATGTAAAAAGATGAACCGTGTAGCAATTCCACAGCATGCAACCAATGCGTGAAAGACAATTATTTGCCACCAAAGATGCAGAGCATCCAGCCTTTCCATTAAGGCAAGTTATTAATGACTTACTATATCCTTCAACAGGAATCTAGTCACTGATATTAACCTATCATCAAACATAGTACTGAAGTCCCCTCTGTACTGAGGCTGGTGAAGAAACCACGACATAAAACAGACATACTTTTGATTCAGTTAGCATAGCTTTAGTTAAAAGCTTCATCTTACACTGGTTTCTTCCAAGATGTCTTGAAGTTCTTGCGACTCTGCCCCTGTTAGTGCTGCACCCATGTCACTCAGATAGATAGGGTTATCTACCACACGTTGTCCAGCCTGCATCATCTGAAGTACGGACTCTCTGAAAAAATGGTAATAAAACCCCAAATTCTCAGTAAACTTTTACATTCATAAGGGAGTATCCTTATAGAGTTATTTACTTGTTATGACAGAGCAAAGAAATGAAACACAGCTCAGTTTCATAGCAAAATAACTTTTTTTTAAAAATTTGACTATGCCAATACTCAGTAACAAACACATAAATTACTTGATAAAAGGAATGATCGCTGATAAATAAAACCAAATATATGAAATGCTCTCTTAACAGTTATGTAAAATTTTTGTGTGCCAGTATGCTAAGACTCTTAATATGCTCATATTACATGGATCAGACTGTGATACTTACTGCAGTGAGCTTCACTTAGACCCAGATCACCTGCCATAGGACTTATCATCCTACCTCGTATCTAAGTTTCACATCAGGTTTTCAAAACTTCCCCTCTGTTTCGAACAATGGATGATAAAGTTTGCATCCCAAAACAAAATTCTGGGTAACAATTCAGCAAATATCTCTTCTTCATTACAGCAAAAGAACAACTGGAATAGAAAATCTCAGCGTACTCCAGCCTGAGAACACGCTGTCCCCAAAGCAGGGCAGCATGGGAAACACATACCTGTACAAGGGGTTCAAGGCAATGATGTCCCGGATTGTTTTGACAATTTCTGCAGTAAGTGCCTATAAACACAACAAAAATTTAATCAACAAAAAGACTGGAAAAGGACAGACAAGACCTCAGTACATTCCCCAACCTCTCCAGCACAGGAGCACAGAAATACAGCCCCCAGCCACCCATCTGCAATGGTATGCTGTAATGGTACTTGGTGTTAGGGCAGTTATTCCTCGTGGGAGACAAGGAAAGGCAAGAAGGGCTATAGGCTGGCTTCCCGCATGCACAAAATTTAACTGGTTCTTGACCAGAAGATATGAGCAGGTTAACCACTCAAGTCACCTTGGAGCAAAGACTTAGTTTGATAGAGGATACTACACAGATTTAAGCACAGCCCAACAGCCCAACCTCTTAATTCAGCAACTTTTTGAAGTGACCAGTTCTAAGGAATTGAGCTGTTGTAATGAAAAATCATTATTTTCATATAATCCCCTCATGCAGTGACTGTGAGAAGGAGGAACTGGTTTCTGAGGCCTGAAATTAGAGCCTGATTTTAGAACTCTTCCTTTTAAGCAAAAAATGCAGGTGCAACCCTACAGGACAAGTTCAGGTTTGCATGATTTATTCACTCACTTTAACCTCTTCTGTGATCTGAAAATCTTCATGAACCACGTTCTCTACTTCTACCATGAGAACTTCCTGCGAGGAAGCAGCTACAGGATCTAGTACCACTTCCACAGCTTGGTCCTTTGCTCCAGGCTCCTCTTCAGCCTCTTTCTTAGAGCGCTTCTGTTTCCTTCTAACCTTCTGTTTGTTCTCAGGCTCCTCAGGCTCAACCTCTAGTTGCTTGTTTATACGAATTCTGAAAGCCAAAAGAAACCAGCTACAACCAATTCTCGTCTGTTATATGTGATTTCAGCTCTTCAGCATGAAAAGGAAAGAGTCTAAGCTGTATTTTGAGTAAACTAAAATTTCAAACTTTGACAAAGGTGACTGTACATGTTTTGACAAGATTTAGCTTTTGGTTCATTTTGTCAAAATAATATTACTGTAAAACAGTAATAATCAAGTGGTAGATACTGATAGGACTTACTAAGTAAATTTATTATAAATAAGTTGCTATGCAAAAAAATTAACTGACCACTGAATTAGCCTATTGGTGTGTAAATGAAGCACCAAGGGCAGCTGACAGCACCTTTATCATAAACTGTGTTAGCTTACACCAGTTGCAGAAATACAAAACCAGATTTATAATGATTAAAAGAAAAATAATCTAAATAATGTTCGTGAACATACACATGCACACAAAGCTCAATATCACAGACTGTCTGACTTCTCAGTGACAAGTTGCAGCACATGAACAGAACAATTAACAAGGCATCATTGTCAGTATGTCTGCTGAGGAGCTAGTTTCTCTAGCTACATGAACCAACAACTCTGATGTGGATTCATACCCTCTTCTTGTCTCTCCTGAAAAGCAAATTCACTGTTTCACTTTAATTCTGAATATAATATTCTGCTTTTTCAGTTTTCTGATTCTCAGCAATCAATCTCTCTGCTTTAAACCACATCTGCTACATTATCTACTGAAATACTAAATATTACATACCATGTGTATAACGGACCTTGAAGTCGTTCCATACCTAGACATTTGAAATTTTGGTCTATTACACAAAGAGATTTCCTAGATTATGATTTTGAAAGAGATCAAACACACAATATATTCCACAACAATTAATTATTAATCCCTAAAAGGGACAGGCTACATCACATGGCATAATCACCTTCCAAAAAATTAGTTTTCCTGTTACTGTTTCCCTGTTTTTAAACTTTTCTGAATTTTGCCTGCTATGCATACAACCTCATGTCAGATGTTTTCAACGCAGATTATGACGTACAGTTCTCCAGAAAGGGATCAAAATCTTGCCCTCTCCACTGGCTTAAAAGTTTTCCCCACTAAAGACGAGTGCTAAACACTCAGGAACTGCAATAGCCTTTGACAAAGTTGTCTTACTAGGCTGTGAATATGGAGTCCAAAAAAGCCTTGTGGTATAGCAGACTCTCAGCTCATGGGATAACTGCCATCATGCGCAGGGTGTAGGTCTTATTTTCTATGTGATCTCCTTCAAAAAATAAGACCTCCTCAACTACTCCGACTGTCTGCCACTAGCAACTTTTGACTAATTTTGTCAACAAGATTTGACTAATCCTGTCAACAGAATAGAGTCACAGGCAATTAAGTTCAAAAACATTTTCTGGAGGGTGGGGTTGCTGGTGGTGGAAATCAGTTGCTGGGTAGACGAAAATCCCCTCACAGGGCAACTGGAAAAGAGTTTGGCAGGAGCCAGCTAGCCAGTCAGCATGTAAATATCTCTGGATTGACTACAGAAGCTGCTGCCCGGACCCAGAAGGCATGCTAAAAGGTGTATGGGGAGAGTTAAAGGAGGGATTTAGAAGTGAGAAGACCCACACTTGCAGGATACCACATTTCATTATTTTGGCTGCTGATACAAGGATTTCCTTTTCTATATTTTTCCCCGTAAATGCAGCATGCTCCTCAGATCTGATATCCAGTGTGGTTCCTGTGGACACGACTGACCAGTGCTCTGTGTCTCAAACAAATAAAGACCAATTCCCCACACCTTCCAAGTTATAGGGAAATAGTTCTATTCCAAGTAAACCAAAACCAATAGCTGCCTATTTCCAAAATGTAATCAAACAAGGTTATGCTTTGATAATGTGGCAGGACATCTAAGACTTCATTTGGAAAGGAGTTGACTTGCAGATTCACAGAAATTCAGCTTCGAGAAGTACTGCCCATTCTTTGCTGTCCACAACAAATGCAACTGAAGGCAAGTGAGTGGGAGGAAAAAAGCAATGCTTCAAAGCAAAACCCACCCTGAATCTGTTTTCCTGGCCATGCTTCCGTCCTTGTATTTTCCCTTCTAATGGAAATTATTTATTTCATACTTTTAAAACCAGAATTTTATATTGTCTTAGTCAAAATACGTGGCACAAATAGCTAAACCTATACTCCCAACAATAATCCTATTTTCTTCAATTCAGTTGTGGGACAAGATTATGTAGACAAGACATAATTACAGTCCTGGACCACTTTTTTTTTTTTTAAAGCAAAAATACTGGCTTGAATTAGTTCCAGAGAATTTCTTTCACCATTACTAAACCTTGCTGTACTTGTCAAAGAAATTGCTAAACTTCATCTTAATGAATGCTTGCTTGTATCACATTACAGTTTATATGAGAATGACATGCACTAGATCTTCCTTTTTGGGGCTAACCTGTCACATCTGCAATAGCACACAGAATATTGGGGCTGGAGCACCAGAGCACTATCAGGATACGTTGTGGTAACAAAGCAAAAGCTTGCCATACACGAGTTGTGTATGAAAATGCGTATATGTGGTGAAAACAATAAAGGGATTTATCTGTTTATAAAGAAGTCCGGTGAGATGCAGTGGAAGTACAAGTAATTACCTTCGGTGTCCCATGACTATCATACGCAACTTGTCTCCAAGGTCCTGCATTTCATGAATCTGTACAAAAGTTCCCATCTGGTAGATTTCATTCAGATCCTCCACCACATCGGATTCATTGCTATTGAGGAAAAAAATTGGAGTGGGTATTCAGAATCTTGAGAAAGCAGGTAAGATTAAAAAAGAAAGAAGCAATCACTGGTTGCAGAACTTTAAACTGGACTCAGGAGCGAAGACACTTCACTTTATGCCCACTGTTACCACCGTGTAGCCCCTTTCCGAATCACCCAATTACCTGGATGGTTCACCTCCCTCCCAAATAATAACAGCCTTTTCTAAAGCAAGCCTCAAGCTCCTAGCAGTGCTGGCAGTCGCAATGAAAACTGTCATAGTAAGAGGATGGTCCAAGCCTATATACAATTTTTGTAATACTATCCAAGGCAGGGAATTTCAGATCACAGCTTTTAGTGTAAGCATAGCCTAATCATGGAAATAGCTTATTTTTAAATTTTTAAAAAGATCAAGAGAAACGACTTACTTATCATCCTTTTTAAGAAAAACACCAGCATAAGGCTGGGCAAGACGAACTTTCCTCCTCAGCAGCTCAACCAGCTTCTTATTTTTTACCTAGGATGACAATAGGTATGAAGTCAGAGATGGATTTTCCGTAAACTTTGCACCCTCAGCGTGTAAGGCCAGGCATGGTGAAACCCTATGATTGAATTATGAAGTCTAATCTTGGATTTTTCTAGTCTTGCCCTCATTAGGGGACAGTAATATGGAAGTGGAAGAATATTAGAGAAACATGAAATTTGAGTATTTAAAACAAGCCACTGAGTACATAAGACAAGTTCAAAAGCATGGGGAGAAACTAAGCGCAACCTGCACAAGTCTTACAAGCAAGAAACCTCTCAGTCACTTGACCAACACTCTGTAAGAGTTTCTGTTGCTCTCCACTCCTACTGGGGAGCTAGTCCAATCTTCCCCATCAATTGCCTGAATTCTGGCCACCTACCCTCGTTTAAATCCTCTTCTCCAAAGCCCCCTCTGTTCAATTGCTCTCCTACATCCACGAGCCCACCTGAATCCCTGCTTTGAGTCCCACCTTTACTTTCTTACTCCCCTCTGCACTCCGGATGCCACACATCTGGCCCTGGCAGATCTCCCAGCGCCACTGTAATTGTTATCACAGCAGGCTGAACCCTCAGTGACTGAGAAAATACCTCCTCGTGAATTTTGGTGTTGCGTGAAGTCACACTGCCGACCACTGAGTGTTCTTTCAAAGTGATGGACCAAAGCATAAGCTGTTTTGGTCAACACTTTTGACAATAAACAGCATGGTCTTGACAGAGCAGCGTGAGCAATACTGCTGTTGGCCTATTCTAATCTTGGCACATCTATTTTAATTTTGCACAATGTCTAGCAAAACTATGCTTGCCAGTGTCACAGACATTAACAGAAAGAAGAAAATTAATAATTCCATATTCACTGTAGAGACTTCACATTGTCAGGAAATAAAGTATTAAATGGCAGCACAATGAGCAGGATAAGAGAGAGCATTTAACAATTATCTTAACATAAGACACTGTTGACCTATGCATTGAAATTAATGATTTATACATAAAAGTGTCATATGATTGCATGCCTAAAGATCATAATAATAAATAATCTTCTCTTTCCCCCAACACATTTAGAAAGACATTAAAAGTTGCACATATTAGATTTAGACATGCAAAAGATATTACAGTAGAAATAACATTATGATAAATAACACTACAGGAACAGGAAACTATTGATTCAGTTCTTGTTACATTTACTCCAAAATCAGTAGAATACTAGTGAGGAGCAAAAATATGAGTACTTGTTCCAAAACGGTTGCATTTCAGGAGGAAAAAGTATTTCTGGCCTGTGAGTGCAAGTTACATATCAAAGATCAAATTTACGGCTCTTAAAAATACACACATAGGTGCAGAGGGGAAAGATCACACTCTGAAATATTGAGATTACCATCCCTGTCTCTCAGCACCCTCTCCCACCATAGCAGTGTTGCCCTATACTGAATTCATGCTTTCTTCTTGCAGCTCACAGTTTACGGCCTTCACAAATATTGTTCTTGGTGCTACAACACAAGCCCATGAAGCTAAACCAAGGACACATTTTTAACCTTCAGAAAAAGAACACTGAGAAGACAGCAAACTCTGAAAGAGTTTCTGCGTGAATCACTGACCTTCCCCGTTAGAAGCAGCATTACTGACTCTGATGCAATACTTATGAAACCCGAAGTCCATAACTACCCCAAAAGAAGCCACTATTCCAATATGGTCAGGGTATATAATCAGAAATAAACACTAAGAAGTAGAAGGCCATAGAGCGTTACACACCTTGCTACCCTATCCAGCATTCTATGATTAAAAGAAACCTGTGAAGACAAAGAATATGGCTTTGAGGAGAAAAGCACCCCTCATATGACCAGAAGCTGGGAAACAAGCTCATGCACCTGTACGCATGGCCAAGGACGGTTACACCGCCCACCAGAAAACCCCAGCCGAAAGATTGCCGTCCCCCCCT
>NW_009204611.1:0-10459 GCF_000690835.1 Fulmarus glacialis
CAGGGAAGTGGTTGAGTCACCATCCCTGGAGGTATTTAAAAGATGTGTAGATGTGGTTTAGTGGTGGACTTGGTTAAGTGCTAGGTTAACAGTTGGACTTGATGATCTTAAAAGTCTTTTCCAACCTAAACGATAATTCTGTGATCCTGTGATCTGCAAAACATTTTGCCTCTAACCATCCCTGCACAATGAACTGATCACTGTCTTATCTTTCTGAAGAAAACTTAATTCTTGTTTCCTCATTGAAGAAATATAAGTTTGATGTAATCAAACGTTTTGCAAGCAGACATGATTTTCATCAATATTCTCTTTCATGGAAATTATTTAGAAATCCCCTCTGTATTTTTGGTCAGGGGAAGCTGCTTTGTTCTGGCTGCTCATTTGGATGCTCATAGTGGTGCTCTGGAAGGCACACATGCAAATGGTAACATCCAAACGAAGCACTCTGATCTTATCTCAGCATAATGCCTGAATAAATTCCTTTTGGTATTCCCAAAGTGCATGTTTTTTTCCATTCCACAACTTTCAAAATTTCAACTTCTTATTCTGTCTTGGGATGAAAGGAAATTCTGAAATGTTAAGCCTGTTGTTTGTTCACATCAGTGAACCAAAGGCAGAGAGCAATTGAGGCTTAAAATTCTCTTCTGTTGGACATTATGTCTGGACAGTTTTTTAATAATAAGATTCTGTGGCATGGTTGAAAACATTCTTTCACAGCTGCTGATGTGTTAATCCAGCATGGGGAAGAGAAAACTGAAAAGACATTTCAGCCATAAGGTTTATATTTATATATAAAATTAGTATATGGTTAAAGTCAACAGCATGTTTACATCTGGATCCTGTGTGATAGCAGCTGATACACTTAATATGGCATGTGGCATAAAACAGGATTAGATAAGGTTTTGTGCTTAGCCATGCTTCTCTTGTGCAAAAGAATATTTATAACAATGATGTTCTCTACAAATCACATCGTAATGCTGAATACTGTTTTGAAATGCACTGTGCATCAGCAGTATTTTCCAAAGGTTATGTCCCTGTGATTTGTGCTAATTAGCAATGAGTTGGCTCTGGGGTAGAAGACATGCTCAGGAGGATTTTCAGAGGTTTGATTTAAAAAACCCAAACCGACCAGACCATTCCCCAAGTTAGCTGGTATGAATGGACCTAAAAAATTGGCTGGAGCAGGACCTCACATAAGATCGATCGTTTGGAGCTAGATTATACAGAACTGAGAAAAAAATACATGTTAATGTGAACTTTGGGAAAGCCTGTACTCAAAATCCTAGGCAAGGGCCCAGGTGGTACTTTATTATTTGACATTTCTTATCCACATGACTTAGTCTTCAAGTCCTCCCAAAATCTCAAGCCTCACCGATGCCTATTCGCGCAGTTCTTAATGACTCCTAATTTCTGTGTGCTCCCATTCCCATCTCCTCAGCTCCTACAGCACTATCCTTCCCAAACTGAACACACAGGACCTGAATGTGATTTTTTTGTGAAAAGCCTAACTAAATCATAATAATGTGTTCAGAGGAAACCTTCTCCCTGATATCCCGGTGCTCAGCATCTCCGTGTATGTCACTACAGTACCAGGCAGTGGTACTCCAGGAGGCTGGAGTGCCTGACACTGTGGTCCCCAGGCAAGTAGGAAAAAAAAAAGTGAATATGTGAACTAAAGGTAGCTGTAGGGTGTACTACTGATCTCTGTCCACTGGAACTTGCTACCCAATACCTAGAAGTGGTGAGGGGAATGGGCACTGAAAATACTTTCCACCAAGTCAACAAGAGTGAGAAATCATGCCTGTTCATGTACTGCAGGTACACGTTCAAATCCACTTTTAAGTAATAGAGACATAAATGAAGTTAAAATAGATGGGAGGCAGTGCTGCTAGTCATTCTCTAGGCTATAGATAGAACACAGGATAATGTTTAGTGCTGTCAAAGAATATGCAATTCACAGCCTAAAGAAAAAATGTAGGTGTGTTTTCATATAAGTCCACTAAAGACTGGACAGAAAAATGCACACGATCTCTGTAGTCAGCACTGCTGGCATCACTCTGTGTCTGAATAAGAATAAACACTAAACATTAAGAATATGGAAATCATGAAATATAACAGGATTTGTATTTGGAGAGAAAAATGGCTTTTTTCAGTATGTATCTTGAGTGCATTTATGAGTCACGTAGTCTAAATGATGAGAGAGTTCAAGCACCACAGACAGGTAATAAATAAAGCCCTAGAAATGCCCAGTCTGGCGTGTGTTGCTCTGTCATGAAATGGAAGCATTCAGTAGAGAGGAAAATTGACCAGCCACTGACAGGAGATAATGGACTTATCTGTTAAGGGAGTGGAGATAACGTAATATTTAATATGACATTCCTGATAACTAGTCAGGAAGATCTACCTGTGCCAGATTTCCAAGGTTATGTGTAATTGAATGCAATTGAATATCGCTAGAAAGCAATGGACAAGGGAAAGAAGTCTCCTGCAATTTATTGTGAAGTGCAGAGCACCTTCAAGTCTGAAGATAGACTCTCCATCCTGAAGAGCTTACAGGCCCCAATTTAGGACCGATTTAGATTTAAGCAAGTAGCTAAGCACTTTGCAGGGAGAGGGCAGCTCATTTTGCTGCCACTGAGAAGGGCAGATATCTTCCCGTCCTCCCTGTCTCTGCATCTCTGCCTCTGCTCATGGCTATGCAGTCTCACCCATGCCTGTGCATGGCACCTGTTTGACCCCAAACTGAGCTGATAGCGTAATGCAGGGGCAAAAAACTAGATCTTTTTTCTCCTATATTCCTTGTCTGCTGGTTTAATGGGTTGGCCTGTAGTTCATTTCTCAGTTGTTAGAGGACTGGAAATTACAGCTCCTGGTAGGTATAGTCCTTAGTCCTCAGCGTGCAGTAGTAGCCGTCTGGATGTATGGGGCAGAGCGGGGCTGGTGGGGCTTCTTATAGTGATTTAACAATGTGATTCCTGACATGTTTTGAATGATTGTTTTTTCCTTTAGTGTAGGGTCTGATCCCCTACATCTGCGCCAGTGCAGTATCTGTTGGCTTCAGTGCAGCTGGTGTAGGGCCAACAGAAAAATTAGGCTGGTGATGTTTGAATCATTCGTGGAAGACATCTGGGCTATTCACTTTACATATGTGTAAAATCAAAAACCTCTCTTTTTCTGTTCTTGCCACTTTTTTTTTTTTTTCTCTGTAATTCCAGCAAAGATGGAGTTCCTCCAAAAAAGAACATTCATTTCTTAATGGTGAAGGCATTTAGAAAAGATGTAGAGAGCAAACAAATTGCCAGTAAGTGGCGTGTCAACATTTAGGGATGCAGACTAAACTGTGTTATTGATAAAACACCATTAAAAAGAGCCTTATTTGGGGAGTATGACTTAAGCAGAGGTCCTCCTGAAGTTTTGCCCACATAAAGGATTTCAAATTTGGTTAAAATTGTGGCATTCACTTTTCCATCAAGAAGCAAAGTGCAAAAATAGTCTCCTGACACATTTCTCACCTATCATATACTGTAATAACTATTTTCTTCAGACAAAAGCCTGATACTGGCACTGCAAAGTACTTCTGCCTGGATGGATGAAGTGCAATTCAGAAGTAAGAGATGATGAGAGGGAAATAAAGCATGGGATGGTTTGATGACAGCCATGGGGAGAACACAGATGGAATGAAAAACTCAAAAAACACATATCCTTGTTATTTAAAAACACAGGGTTACTAAATTGAAAGAAAGAAAAGAAAGAAAGAAAGAAAGGTAGAAAGGAAGAAAGGAAGAAAGAAAGAAAGAACGGAAGAGAAACCTGAGCCAAATACACCACCAGACTGCAGAGTGCAGTGAGGAACTGTCCAGGGCCACAGAGAGGCTCTGCTTTGTGCGATCAGTCCCTCAGCAGGGCTTGTTCATCCCTACATGTCTCTGAGCAAGCCCACCTCGCCATGTGGCACCCGAGCTGGGGCTAGTGAGCTCCAGCTGGTCCCGAGGCCAGGCGCAATGAGGTTGGGGCTGTGTGCACCCTCTTGCACAAAGAGAAGAAACATTTAAGTGGCGTGCTGCTCTGCTCTTTGCATTTCTCACAGGGCCCTTGAAGCTTTGAGATACTTTTCAGCTCTCAGTCTCTTGGGATCTCGATTTTTTGGGAACCGGAGCCTGCTTGCTGCAACCGCTGCTTCTGAGTCACTCTTTGCATCAGCCTGCAGCTGCTGGCAACTTCCCACACTGAAAGATCTTTTCTTTTTTTTCATTTCCCTTTTCAGAGGCAGGGCAAAACAGCCTTGCCTGGAGCTGGGTGTCAGGAATCATGACTTCACATCTATTATGCTGACTTGGCATTTGGGAAGATGCTCTTTACTGAGGCCATTGTTTCTTTTTTCTTGCCTGGCGGCAGATGTTTCTGATTTACACCCGGACCACATACAACTTCAGAAACAGACATCTCTTCAATTCCAAATGGTATCGCCATATTCGTCAGTGTTTAGATTCACTATGAAACTATGCATTGTGTGTTCATTAAATGGGGTGTCTCTTTGCCGGTTTGAGACTCCACAGATTTGGCTAATTGTCTTGTTGTTTGTTCATTTTTAATTGATATTGCAACTCCCTGATTTCAGCTACTAGAAAGAGTCTTGAGGCATGTTCTGGAATTCCTCAGGTTTCGGGAGACTTTTTCTCTGGTGGAAGCTCTTCTCCCAGGAAATACTCTTTTCTCTGCTTTTCATGCCAGTCATTGTCAGCTGTTGCATTCAGAAGAACAAATCAGGAAAGGATCGGTAGTACTTGACATAAGTCATTCCTGGAAGCACCAGCAGCTCAAATTAGCACAAGGACTTACCTGGCAACTTATAAGGGATGGGGTGCCTTAGTTTTGTGTGTTTTTGACAGTGTGTAAGGCAGTGTGTAACGTGAGTCACGGTGTGAGATGCTCTCTAGCACAGAAGGAAGGAGCAGAAGGAGTGTGTAATGGAATTCAGGCAAAAGACAGGAGCTGGGTTTCACTGTAAGACAGAGAAGTAACCCACTGCTGTCCCTAATTTTGTAGGGAGCCAAGAATGCTCTCTACGTGGACAGTGAGAGTCTCTGGCGTTGAGGAACACCATGTATTAAGTTGATTTCTTTGTTAGTGTGATTCGCACCTACGGAAGAGCTCCTGTCCTGAAACACCTGAGCTGCCATTCAAATCAGCCCAGCATGTAATCTATTTCTTGTTCTGCACCTTGTCTTTTTTCTGAAACTGCTGAGAGATACTGAAGTGGAGGATATACAGATCAGTACCTTGGAGCATTGGTCTCAATATAGCCTGAGGTATCCCAGACCCTTGGCACAGATTTTTAAGTGGGTTGAATGTAATTATCATAGAATCATAGAATAGTTTGGGTTGGAAGGGACCTTTAAAGGTCATATAGTCCAAACCCAGGTATGACTTTGTAGAAGATGAAAATAAGGGACTGACTGAAGTACACGTTGAGGTTAGCATAACATAACAATACTGTTCCACCTACAGGATTCTTGGAAGAATCTGAAGGAGAATATTTAAGCCAAAATTTCCAAATTTATATTTCAAAAGTTTATGATATCAATCTATTATCAGAATATGACTTGATTTCAGAGGTCCTCCTGTTGATGTTAACGTACAGGCTAAGGCCCACCCTTACCTTCAATAGATAGGAGAAAATTAATGGGATTAAAAACCCTTCTCTCTCTGTTGTGTCTTTTGAGGAAGTCAGAGAAATAAACAAAGAACTGTAATTCCCAGATTTGCAATAAAAGCCTAAGTGACATGAATCTCAGGTCTTGGGTCCAATCTGTCACTGCTTCACCTGTAAGTTTTGCGCTGAGTTAAACTGGAAGGAGTATGGCAGCAGATAATGGCAGCCACCCAGCCTTAACTACAAGGAAAAGTCAGGTATGTAGTCACAGCTCACATGAATACTTTTGCTGGGAAAAAAACAATCTCTGGTTCAAAGCTGCCATAACCAGAGATAGGTCTCAGGGAATATTTTGTTGTTGTTTTTCTTTGACCTTTTCTAATCCAATGTAGACTTCCAGCATTCCCAACAACATCCTTGAGGAAAGTAGTTTCCTAACATACTTCCTTAGTGCTTTGAGGAATATTTATTGTCTTTAGTTTGTTTTGAAATTGGGCTGTCCTTGCTTCATCCTGGCATTGGAAGAGACAGGATTCCAAGGCACCATTTTTGGATGGCAAGCAGCAGCTCAGATCCCATCATGTACATAAAGTCAGACTCTTTTCCCCCTCTTATCGCTTTACATTTAACTATATTGAATTTTATTGGCTATATTAAATCCTGGTCACTGTAAGTTATTTTGATAGTTCTTCACAATCGGCTTTCCTCTTATCTGCTTTGAATAACTATAAATCAGCAAACTTTGTCCCCTTAGTATTCAGCCCTCTATTGCCTGCTTGCTTTTAATAGCTTCCCTTATCCTGTAGCTACCTTCTTTTTTCATGTTTTTAAAAATCTTTCCTGATAAGAGCTTTGCTCTGAGACCCAATATGCTTTCTCAACAGAAACAGGTTTCTTTAGATACTTTCCAGTCTACTTATAATAATTTTACTCCTTTGAATGTATTCCTACTGTACTGTTAACAGGCTTCTACATTTTCATGTAGTTATTTTTTTATTTTCTTTTTCCAACTATGTATTGGTTTCTGGAGCTCCAGCATGGATGCTGAACAGAAGTATATTTTGGGCCCTATTACAGGATAGCTCTGCAAAAGTAGCATTTTGTCTGCAATGAGTAGGGCTGCAGTGCTTCTCTTTTTCATTTATGGGTTCTTTCTGTAGCTGCTCAATCTTGGGCTTCCGGTCTTCGCATCATTTATTATTTTATTAAATAAAAAGTGCGATAGTCCCACAGTTCCATAACCAGCTTCATCCCTAACCCTAGTCCTTGTCTGGGGCTGAGGCTGAACCTGGGACCCCCAGCCATGGCCAAGAGGAGAAACTCATCTGGGGACCAGTCTTTGGGCAGCACGGCCTCTCCCTCCAGCAGTGGGTGGTCTACATCCAGCAGCACTCCAACCCAATGCCAGGCTTTATCTGTCTCCCAACCCCATCCCTAACCCTAACGGGATAAGAGCAATGAAGGCCCAGTGGGACCATGGCGGTCTCAGAAGGCAGCAGGCACAGCAGCTGGGATGGGGAAAGCTGCACCTTCCCATCCACGTCTTTTGTCTCACAGTTGAATTACCATCCCTCTCCCTAGGAGGAGGATGAGTAGAGATGTCCATCTGTTCATTTGCCACCAGTCAGTCCTAGCTCCAGCACGTCAGTTTTGTTTTCTTCACTCCCACTGTCTTGCTCCTCTTGTTTACCAGAGCAGTCCTTTAGACGGGTCCAAGCTTTTGGGTTTTATTCAGCCAGGCTTTATTTCTGCCCTTTGCATTGTGTTGGATTTTTGCAGCCACAGCGGCAGGCTGAGCTGGCCCTCGGTTACTGTCTCTCTGAGGAGCAGAGATGCCACGCTGAGCGTAGCTGGCTCCTCGCCACCTGCTCCTGTGATAGAGGATGGGTGTCAGAACAAAGCTGGCGGCATGAATTGGCATGATGAGGTGAGAAAGTAGGGTGCACGGTGCTCCAGCTGATGCTTGCCAATGTAATTGCCCTTCAGGCAATAATTCTTGCCAGTGTGATGGCCTCCAGGGACCTTCTGCAAGCCAGCGTAAGCCAGAGCCGCTTCTGCTTCCCCATTACTCAGCTGCCATGAGTGTTAACCTTATATTAATTCAAGACTGAACCCCTAGATTCACATTAGTCAGTTTTTCATAATAACAAATTGAAGGAAATTACCTCTTCTTTCAGAACCCTTAAAGTGGAAGGAAAAGAAAGCAGTAGCAAGGTTTGGAAGGATGGTCTTAGGAGAAAAATCTTTTGTACTGGTGCACAGTATAAACACCATGAGGAAGGTGTACTCATCTGGTGCTTGCAGCCTGCTTGGCACTTGCTACAGTAACTTGGTTGTTCTTAAACCAGCAGAAGCAGCTCCCAAAGCCGCTTCCCCAATGTGTCCCTAACAATGGCCAGGAATGGCAGAGTCAGTTGTACGACAATAAAAGCAGGAAAGTAAGAACTACTGTAAACTTAAGGCAGAAGAATAAAATGGGGACAAGACCTGAAAAGAGCTAAGTCAGCTCACTCGGTTGTCTGCAATGAAAACAAAAAAGTCTTAAATCTTAGATTCCAAGAGACAGCCAGATCCTCACAGTAAAAGTCATCTCTAGCGCGTTGGAGCAAGTAGTATCCGTGGGGACTTTTAAACATTCCCTTCTCCAGAGCTTCATGTTTCCCAAATGCTTGAGTCTCAAGGCACTGCAAAGATCTCATCCACTCCATTCTGAAGAGCTAGGGGTTGAATACCAAGGACTAGTTTGTCGCTACACTTTCAAATTGCTCTCAGATAAGCTTCTCGGTTGATTCTTGTTTTGCGTGCTTTTCTATTTTACTTCTGTGTGGCAAATGTTCCTCAGCTGTGGATGACTGCTGTTACACAAATAAATTGGGTCGGGTCATGAAATGTACCTCCTCTCTTTATAGTTCCCCCTCTAAATGGAAGTTTGAAGGTTCCCAAAGGCCAACCGGACTGAACAGCAGCTAGAAGGTCCACCACCCTGAGGGAGTGAGCAAGAAGGTCCCTCATGAAGTAGCAACTGCCTATAGGGAGCATCACTGTGATGGATGGGGCAATTGGGTCATGAAGTGCCTGGGGTGGGGGCTCAGTGCCACGGGACCTTCCCACGATGCTGCCCTGTGCCAAATTCCCAACCTGAATCCTGGCCTGATTTGAAAAAGCCTGGTCATTTTTAACCAGCTTTACAAGCACCGCTGCTGGTTGTTGAAATTGTTAAATGTTTAAACAGTCCACAGCCAGGAAGTGTTGGTTCCTCCTAATGCAGTCTGTGGGACTTGGCAGTAGTTTTGTAGGAATTCCAGCACATTTGCAGACCTAAAACACATTCAAAGCATAAATCTCAGCAATTTGCATAAGCCATCCCCCTTTGCAGTTTATGGCTCTGTAGAAGTCTTTAATAAAAACCCTACCACAGGAAATGTCTTAAGACGACTGCTATTTCACAGCTTCACTTCAGGTTCTCAATGTAAGTTAATAAGGCAAACACAGTACCTGATGTTTGCGATGATAATTGCACAGGCCTCACTTTGAATGATGGCTAAATCCGATTGTGCGTGACTTCCTTTGCGGAGTGTCTGAATTACAGCCTAGGTTGAGGCCTGAAAAATCAATGGCCGCTTTAATCACTCAATTAAAGCCTTTGAAAATCATTAGCAATTTGGTAAATCTAAAATATTTATCCATATGTCATTTTTAAGCAGAGAGTGACAGACCAGCACAACTCCATTTTTTGTACCGGGGAACTGCTGCTGGAGGGGTAAAAGGAGCAGCAACACTGTGGCCGAGTAGACAAGCATCTCACCAAAGCTGAAAGGCTGAGAAAGTCACAAGTTGCCTCTGTCAGCTTTACCTGATTTACAGTGTTTAGCTGAGGTCACCCTTCAAGTGGCAAAATGCAGGTCAAGGGCCAGGAAAAGTCTTGCTGGCTTACCGAGCAGTAGCCCCCCACAACTGCCACGGGTTTGGATAAACTCCTCCGAGACCTGAACAGCAGAACAGGCTGTGCAAAGGGGAAAACAAAGCAGCGCCGTCAGAATCCTTTGTTACTGGACGAAAACCAGCTGTCTGCGAGGCCAGTTTTCAGAGTGGGACTTATGAATGAACATGGCTTATAAGAAGCAGAAAAAGAACTTTCTGGTGCCAGAGGCCTAATATTTAGTCTAATAAAGAAAATAGAAACTGAACGTGATATTTCAGTCCATCTGGACTAAATCTACCCATCTGCAAAGATTTAACTTTGAAAGATAGCTGAAAATCTCTCTTCTTAACTTGCATATTTATTTTCTTTAACTGCCTCTTCTTTGGAAGCAGTGGCATCTAAGTACAGCACCACTAGTCTAAAGTTATGATCTCTCTTTCTGAGAAAAAAAGAGATGCTCAGAGAGGATGAAGAGGCAGGCTGAGAGGTGCTGAGCAGTACACCACCACTTCACGTCCCTCTCGGGCTGTTGGGCTCATGTAAGTGATATTTAATTTTGTGGAGCTTAAGGTAGCTTAACAAACCTGGGAGAGATCAAGTACTGGGCTGGCAGCAGCTATTTCAGACAATCTGTTGCGGTTTCTTATTTTTTAACAATTTGGGGGGTAAAAATACACTTCAAAGCGAATTGTCTGTCCTTAGAGTGCAACGTAGTGGCTGTTGAGTAGAACAAGGGAGTAAGTCATCCTGCCGGCATCCCCAGGAGCAGGGGAAGCCCCAGGCCCCAGGACGCCGCCCTCCTGTCCCGCAGGGGTGACGGCGGACGCTCGCTGCAGCTCCCGTCGCTCTGCCGGGCGAGGGGACGGCGCCGGGGCTGGCACCCC
>NW_009204612.1:0-31117 GCF_000690835.1 Fulmarus glacialis
TGCCTGCCAGGTTAAACCATGACAATGTGTAAAGCTGAGACTCACTAATCTAGCAGAATGAAAGTGGAAATTAAGTACTTTAGAGATGAGAGAAGAAACATCAGTTTGCTGAAAGAATGTATCAGCCTATCATATGGAAAGTTATTTTTCTGATTTCCATACCCTACTTTTCTAAAGTATGTAGAAAAAGGGATGAAGCTCTACTGAAGGTGCTGAGCAACCTTCACTCCCATTGATGGGAATATCATGGGAGGCATTTGAGCCCTGAAAAGACTCAGCCAATAAACCAAATACCATCTCAACACATGCATTCATTTAGCAAGGATAAAGATATTTAGCTTTTTTCTATTTTCTAAAATGCATCTAAAACAAAATACTAGTTGATGTGCTTCCATAAACAGTAAAATGAGTAATACAGGTATTTTAAATATTAAAAATGCTTACCAGATTTGCAATGATATAATGGTATCCTTTAACATGTTTACCAATTGTGATAACCTGTAAAAAAGAAGAAATACCCCCATAATGGAGAATGTTCACCTGATATATGGACTGAGACTTAAAAACTACAAAATGCAGTATGATGTAAAAGCTAGTTATGAGCTTTATTGCATGCAATACTGAGTTTGTCCAGTGCTTCACTTTTTATTTCACCTAATGCACCACTGAACATACTCTCTGCTGGCGGAAATTAGTCATGTTGAAGTCCAAGTCCTAAGATCTGTAAACAGAGGAGCTGAATGCTAATTACTATGCTATGTATTAACGCCACAACCTGGACAGGAGGGAGCGGGCGTCATGCAGTAGAAGCATTGTGCCTCAGAGATTCCTGCTTAGTTTCTGCTCCCTTTGTAGCAGAATTGTAACGTACCTTGAACTATAAAAAGTTTAAAAGCCCACTGACATTAATGAAAGCATCTACATTATGAGGAAGTCTTTTGAAGTTCAAATTGTTGTTTATTGCCCAAAGGCTTCCTCATAATCTCCCTCAAAGCCAGCTGGTGGTTTCTCAGTAGTCTCCACTGGCAGGCATGTAGCATGGATTCTTCTCCCAAATAAGCCTAATTAAGACTATGTCTGCATGGGGAATTCTGCATTTTGAAGCAAAACACTTCTCCAGAGAAAGGATGTGGGAGATAAGAGGACTCTAGAGGTTTCTTCCATCTTTTGAACAATGAAAACAACTTAAATCAAGAGAGGATGATTCATTTATTTCCCCATTTAATATATAACTAAAATATTCAGAATAGGTATCCTGTAACTTGTATCAGGCTAGTAGTGAACAACATTCCACGTACTTGCTTTAATGAAGTTACAGGAATATAACTGAAGGCAGTGTTTAACACTAAGTTTTATATTACTACAGTTTGAGATTGAGAGGGATCATATTACACAGGCCAGAGAAGTTATTAAATTATTCCTCTTTTGAGCTTAATTTATACATGATATATGAACTTTATTATTCTAAAACAGTTACTTGGTACAGACTACTTAAAACTCATTACTTATTAAAAGGTTTAAGAACTGTGTTCAGATGTATTTCTTATGCAGCTGCTGCTTCCAAAGAAATTTTCAGTTAGACCAAACAGATTAGCTCTTCTGCATAAAATGCTTCTTTGTCATTGGTATCTGAGAAAATGACCAGTTGCTGCAAGTCTTTAGATCCATGGTTAGTAACTCTGCTCTAACTCCCACTGGGTACTATTTAATTAATCTAGCTTTCTAAAGTTGTGCCACTCATCCATATGAACACTAAGGATGCTGCTAGTTAAAACTCTGAGAAGATTCAGTGGTGGCTCCAAAAGCCATGATGGAGCAGCTGTGGACACAAAAGGTATTCACCAATGTCCCTAGTTTAGACTAGTATCTCAAGCAGGGATAGACAAGAAGTGGCAGTTAATTCCACATCTGCCTAAAGGGTGTAATCAGGGGGAAATGAGATTCTGCAAAGGAAGCTGGCTGAGAAGAGATAATGAAGAGCATGGTAACACTGAACTGCCAAATAGAGAAGAGGAATATAAACTAGTCTTAGGAAAGATGGGGAACCAAAATATTTTTCAACTTCAACTTATATAAATGATTGAAATCTGGAAGAGAAACTGTAACGTGAGACAAAACCAAGATTGATGAAGCAACTTTGCAAAAACATCGTGTGTCTGCACAAAGATCCAAGGACTACAGAGGGTAACTGGGTGAACCTGAGGTTGCCACCACAGCTTAGAAAGTAAGTGGGATAAATCAAAGCACTACAACAGAAGTTTTGTTCAAGAATGGAAAGCAAGGAAGAAGGTAAAGAAGTTGCTGCTCTATATATCAAGAATGCAAGTAATACTTCAGTATTCAAGAAAAATCTGGTCAACAGAAAGCCTGTTGCACCTATCGGTAAAAATACATAGAAAAAGAAAAGGGATACTGATACAAAGGGTCTACTTCAGGTGCCTCATGAAAAGAAGTAAATTGCTGAGGGTTGTTTGGCGGCAACAATTAAAAGAATTTTTTAAAGAATAGATCTGGTAGCAAAGCAAGACTCGAAGTACATATTCTGCTTTCAGAAAAGAAAATCAGAAGAACACACTCAAAGGATACTCACAGGTCAAGAAATCCTTTGTTCAGCACAGACCTTCATTTTAAGAGATGGAGAAAATTAACAGAGAAACAGTTATTTTAGATTTTATTTTAGGCTACTTGAGAAATTGAAGTGGGTTTACCTTTTTATGTAAGGAAGGGAACTTACAGAAACAGAGCGTAAGGATAATGGACTTAAAAACAGACCAAACTCCAGAAACTGCTAGGGTATCTTGCAAAGAGAATGTCAAGGCTAAAACCATATGAGACAGCTGACAGCAGTTTAAGAGACCATATTCTAGGACATAGCAGAAAACTATTTTCAGGAGAACAACTAATTGGAATTATATTAACTGACCTGTGTGGCTGATCCACAGTTACCTAGAATTCTTCAGTGACTTAGAAATCAAAACAGCAGAAACAAAAGTTTATCCATCCGTATGCTTAAGGAGTAGCACAAGTCTGTGGGGACAAGCTGAGAAAATCTAACATTCAAAACAAGGCAGAATCTATCAAAGTGCAATCAGGGCAAGAAAAATATCCCAGACCTGCAATCAAAATAAGAGAAACCAAAGAAAATAATAGGTCTATTACTAAACAAAGATAGTAAAAGTGAGTGGTAACTGAGGGATAAGTAAGGTTCTTGTCTTTAAAAAGTGGTAAAAGGAGAAACTGAAGAAACTTACAGTCAGCCAAACTTTCATATCAGGGAAGAGATTATAATGAATATTACATACTTAATTTCAAAAGAATCTATACGATAATAAGACGATAAACAGTCAATACACTCTTATCAAGATTAAAATATGTCAAAGCAATTTCTTTCCTTTCTCTGACATGGTAGCTAGCCTAACAGATGACAGGGAAACAGCAGATGAGACATATCTTGAGTCTAATAAGGCTTTTGTCCTGTATGACATCATTACAAGCTCTTAAGGGAACATGGACAAGACAAAAAGTCACTGTAAGGTAAGCAAACAACCATTTGAAAAGCCACACAGAACAGCTGAAGAGGATCTGTAAGTATTAATTTTCTCAAGTATTGCTCTACTCAGTACTTTTCTTGACATGGATAACAAGTCAGAAAAATATGATTTTAAAAAACTGCAGATGATAGGGAGGTTGCAAATGCTCTGGAGAACAGGATCAAATTCAAATTGATCTTGAAAATTAGAGAAACAGTTTGTGGATATGAATTCCAAATAAAACAGACAAATACAGTGCACTTCATTTAGGACACTGCTCATTACATTTTAGAGAGGCTTAGGCAATGACATTCATAACAAAGACCAAAAATAACAAGCCCTTCGAAAAAGCTTCAAACCAATACATCTACACTCTGATGATGCACAGCCTCACATTGTCAAGCTCAAGCCAGCAGGGAGCTATCCTTATAATATTCCATTGTTCTCTGCATGCATGAAAAGAAGAAGTAAGATACAGAGACAGTAAGACATTCCTAGACGCTAGGATTGAAGAGGTGGATTTGAAGGTAAGGCAATAATTTGAATCGGAGCACTGTGATGCTGTTGTAAAAAATTAAAAAAAAAAAAAAAAAAAAAAATCATTCTGGTAAATAATATATGTGTGGGTGGAGAGGAGACAAAATTTTTCTGTTCTGTTTAAAGCTCAGGAGTCCTTAGCTATGGAAAACAGCATCCGATTTTGGTTAACACACTTTAAGAGGTAGACAAAATGAAGAGAGACCCAAGGACAGTATGAATGACAAAGAGCTTAGAAACATGAACTACAAAAGGAGTTAAATGGAAAACAGAAGCTTTGATACAGCCTTCCCAAGATGTAAAGGTTCTTGGAAAAAGCATTAGAAGTAGAAAACACTTTCTAGGTGTAAGGAGAACTAATCCCTAGACATTATATAACTATTTATAATGCACAATATATAATAGTGTATCAACTACATATAATATAGTATACTACTTAGGTTGTGAAACAGTCTTAACGAGATTTTTTTTGTTGTTTTTTTGTTTGTTTGTTTGTTTGTTTAAACAATCAGGCTACAAAACCATGCGGGATCATCCAGATAGAATTATCTTGACTTTGAGCAAAGGGAGTGATTATAAGATTTGTATGTTCACTTTCTGCCTAATATATATGTGGCCCTCAATACAAACTTGTCACTTCCAAATGATGCATAACAATCACAAAAATAAGATCAAGAGAAATGAACTCATTACGTTTACTTATAGACTATAGCTAACTGATGTCACAGAAAAATGGAGAATAGCAAACCTGATCAACAATGTCGTTGACTTTATCGCGCTCACAGTCCAAAATCACTCGCCTTTCCTTTTTAACCTCTAGATCTTGAAACAGTGAACGGTAAGTTTCATCTTTTCTGTCA
This sequence comes from Fulmarus glacialis, assembly GCF_000690835.1. Taxonomy (NCBI): domain Eukaryota; kingdom Metazoa; phylum Chordata; class Aves; order Procellariiformes; family Procellariidae; genus Fulmarus; species Fulmarus glacialis. Next base: position 4,928 of record NW_009204612.1, read on the forward strand.
TTGTTAATATTTCCTACATTGATAGCAGTCACTTGCCATTTCTTTTCAGCAGCAGAATCCAACACAGCTTGCAATGTTGATAAGCCTAGTTGATAAGCACAGGAGAAAACAGAAGATATGACTGATAAATCTTCAGGAATAACAAGCTTCCAGAACATGATTTATGAGATTACTTATTTAAGATTTCCCTGTAACTTGTTTGACCTGTCACACATTGTTAGGACTCAGAAATGAAGATATGGGCCCAATCAGTTCTTATTGCATGAAATTTCTATTTACATTGCTGCAAGGAATCAGGGTAGAGCCTTGTAAGGACAACCTTTTGGGTTTGCTTCAACCTTCTTCAGAATGGGATTTTGCCAGTTTCGCTGATCCACTGCTGGAATTCCACATGCTGGGAAAGAGGTGTTCTAGGAGAAAAGTGATCCAATTATGGCAAGAGGATCAGCTGCTTATTACGAAATGCTATTGAACTGCTTTTGTTCTCAGCGCTTGAGCAGTACTGTATTTAAACCCGGACCTCACTGAGGTCTATGGCAAAATTCCCATGTTCTGCAGTGGTGCTAACGGAGTTGTTATTCCTGTTGCCTACAGTCATATCCCTGATTATGAAAGAAGATGTGCCAAAACATATTTTTCCATGTAGATAAGTAGGCTCAATGCTAATACCTACAAGCAGTCTATAGAAGATTGCTTCCATTCTACCCTTTTGGCATGTTCCTGCCAGGAAGCTGTAGTGTCTGCAACTGCCTACAATATATTGTAAAATCAGTGAAGATTTTACTTGACTGGTTTTTCTTTTCAAGGATTAAATAACAGAGTACAGAAACATGAAAATTATTGCTGGAAATGAATTTCTGCTATACAAATACCATTTTAACAATTTCCAGCAGTACAGGAATTAGACTTGTTATGTTTAAATTCCTTCCAGAGAATTCTACATAATTCTAGAGAGCAATTTTAAGGATAGCAGATAGTATTATAAAAAAAAAGAAAATCAGACTTTCTCACAAGCCAATTTACATTTTTGCACACTCATCTCCCTTGAAACCACAGAACACCAGGAGTCATTTCTTTGAGACAAATTTCTGACTTAGTATGTAAAGGAAGCTTCAGGTACAACTCTCATGAGAAATAATAGTGGTTATGCCCATAAACACAGAAAGAAAGCACTAAGAATTTATTTGTCTCATAGTTTGTAAATACATCATTAAATTAAGATTGGTCATTATTTAGCAATTCAGCTTTATCAGTGAAAATGGTAACGACATACAGCACTATACAAGACTGGCCATCAGCAAAGGTAGAAAATAGCAGGCTTCCAAAAGCATAAATTCAATGATTATCTCAAATAGTTCTGGCTTTCTACACCGTCTTTAAAGACGACTGATATGAAGTTTTGTATGTCATGCAATTAATATTTATATTAAAATAATAGATAACTACAGTCCAAGGGTACATATAAACTATTTATAACATGTTAAAGATAAATGTGGAGAACTCATGCTAAAAGGAAAAGATAATTAATGTGAGCAAACTAAAACATGTAGAGAGTATCTTAAAACACTAAAAAGCACTAAAATAAGTCTATACCTCAAAATAATGTTTTAAGTGGTAATTTAAAATAATTTAAAAAAACAACCAACCAAAAAAAAAAACAAACTGAAACAGATATAATCTGAATCATTGTTTCAGATCTCATTTAATAGATTTCAGGTCCTCCAATCTGTCTATATGTTTCTCTGAGTTAAACAGAATCTCAGTTAGGCATAAATTAATAAGGGCTATTAATGTTAACACTATCCATTACAAAGGGTTTCTATATTTTACTCCTTTGATCTTCCATTTTTCCTAGGGACTCCCTTTTCTTGGGATGCCCTCTGCAGAGATATCAAATGGCTGCCTGGATTTCTTGCTTTTTATAGGTGGCAGAATTGTCATCTCCATACAGTTTAGTTTATTCTGACAGCAATTTATCAGTGAAAACATTGCAAAAGAATGAAAAACGAACAAAAAAAGCATTGACAGCAATACTTCTATGGACATGGAAGTATCTGGAGAATGGTAACGGAAGTGGGACTCTGCAGAGGAGAAAACTCCAGGAACTTCAGTTGCCTTTTTTTAAACTACAGGAATACTTCTGTTTGGGAACCTCATGTGCCTGAATGGGTTATCATGAGACAAACTCTTAATTCAGTGAGCTCTGAAAAGGAGGACTGAACAGAGGCTGAGTAAATTCACAATTCTGTTACAGATAGAATCCTCCAATAATGTCACTACTTTTTCCGAAACCCACTGTTTAGTATTGGCAACACAGAGGAGGCAAGGAGGGTAAAGGACACTAACCCACATTATATGAGAGCAACTGCCATATTAAGCCAGTAATAGCTTGAACATGCATACACTGAATGACCTCACTTCTTATAGACAGGAACAAGATACTGCCCTGCACTTCAACCAGTCGGACTCTAACCACAGAGGAGCTGCAAAAGTAGCGATAAATTATTCTTTTGGAATAAGTCATCAAACTATTAGCTTTCACAGCTTCCATGAAGAGTAAGTCTCTTTGCCTTTTTTATCTCACTCCTGAAGGTGGCAACATTTTAAACTATATATCATTCCTTAAATATATGTCACTGTCACTACATTAACACTTACGCAAAAGTGTTTAGAGGAATTGTGGACCCTGTGTATTCACGGTTTGATGTCAGTGCTGCTGACTACGTACTGCTTGACTCTGCAGGTTAACCTTGTGCAATCAGTGGGAGCACTGAGGAGCAACGACTCACTCAACATAAAGGTAGGAGTTTCATGCCTTGGAGCTTGTTATCACTGGGGTGCCTTGACATAATTAAAACAAATAAGGAAAAAAGGCATAGCCAAAGGGTGACTAGAAATAACAATTTCACGCTGTTATTCCTGGCCAGATTCAGCCAGTGCAGCTCACAAGAAGAACTAAGTGTTTTTCAGTATTTCCTAGATATAAATCACATGCAGGTCACATACTGCACACTGCTAGCTGATTGACACAGTATTGGCTAAGCAAGTAGTTTTACATCTGTGGCAGTGAATGTTTCTTATTCTACTGTGAATTTGAAAAGGATCTGCCAGAGAAATGGGCTTAGGATTCATCATCCAACACGACATTACCGTTGGAGGCTACATACCAGTATTAGTTTTTCTAACTTTAGTGCTTACAATAGTGATAAAGAACTGTCTTGAGTTCTAAAAGAACGGTCCCTTCAGCTTCTGAACAACATAATGTATAAAATGGCATCAGAATGCAGAGAATCTAATGTCACCCCATTACTCAACAAACCATGGTGTGGCATAACCATCCTTTAAATCTAGTAGCATCTCACCATTTAATGTGCACTTAATATTCAACTCTGACCAATGAACATGCAGGTGAGCCACAAAATAGCCTTTTCAAAGAGAACAGGAGGAACAGGAAAAGGTAAGAATAGAAAAAAGTTAGCCAAGGACTACTAGGTGAGAAGAACCTGAAAACAGAATGATAAGAATGGAATTCCAGAAAGGGCAGTCAAAAAACCCCCACTTCTGTATAATGCTGCTTCTTCTCAGAAAACTAATTAATATACCACAATTTGCAAATGATTTTTCCCAGTTCATAAATTGTTTTATTATTAGTATTACAGCCATAAAAGGGCATAGGACTTGAGAAGGCTGTACCGCGGAGTAAATTGCTCACAAGCAGTGGATTTGGGTTTATCAACAACAACAAAAAAACCTAAGCTCAACAGAGGAGAGGAACTTGAGTATTTATCAAAAGCAGTCTCCAAAGAAGCATCCAAGATTCTTGCTTCCTTGGTGCCCAACTATCGACTTTGCATGTGTAGAGTGAATCGGTGGTAGTAGATTGCCCTTCATGCTCAGATGTTTTTTTTTTTTTCCTCCTTAGATGATTCTTTAAAAAAAAGAAAAAACTTTTCATAGGAACTTTTTTTACAACGTGTGATTAATCTCACATTGCTTAACAGCACATGCTTGCAATTCTATTAATACGTACTGTAATAATTTCATTCTCATTTAAACAATTTTGTTTCTGTCCCAAAAGCTTGTTTCTAAATTGAAGCTTACACTTAAACTTGCTGCAGGTAAATATTCCTTTCCTCGTTTACTTTTCTAATACTATTTTAGCATTTCAGTGAGATACATCTAGCAACCAGCATGGAAATAAAAAGTACCACATCTTACCTCTGTCGCTATCATACAAGTATGCAAACTTGGTCCACTGATAGTATTCGATCAAGCTAAGAAGAGCTCCCTTGAGGTCAGGTCTCATCTGAATGACAAAGGGATGTGTTCCATCTGTTGGGAAGCTGGGAGTTATGAAGGAGACATGAAGAGTCCCACAGAACGATGTTATGGTATTTACAGACTTCTTGTCATAGAATCCAAAAATAGCAAAGACTCCTCTTGAAAACTGGGAGCAGACTAGGAGGGAGAAAGAAAAACAATTAGGTGGGAGAATTTTTTCAAAAAATTTATTGAAAACTGTATGATGTATATATTTACAAGAAATAATGAAATTGTCTGATCACATAAATACCAGGAGAAAACAGTAATATTCTGCTATGGAGATTATTATTTGTTAGTATTATCAATCAGTAATATAAAGCTTCCGCTAGAAACAACTACAACAAAATCAGAGATGTGGTTCACATTCCTAGACAATTAATTTAGAAATAAAACTCACAAAGTTATTCTTAAATTCAATTTATAGGAATAAAGAATAGTGATGCAAACATCAATGCCAGCTGTAATTTATAAAATGAGTCATTATGACCACACATAGTGTTATGGAAATAGATAACTTTTTGTCATGTTAAAAATAAATTGGCTCTGAGGTCAAGACTCACTGAGCTTTTTGCAAAATACCTTAAATAACTTTCAATTTGGGGAAATACAAAGCCAAAACTAGAAGCAAATCTATTAACAGCAGAAAAGTAAAAAGTTGACTTGCTTTAAAACCCTTCTCTTTCAAGGCGTTATTTTTAATTCTTGCTTTGTAGGACTCAGCAAAAGCTGGTCCTTCTGATGACACTTGAGGTCGTGCTGCAGAAAGAATAACCTCCTAGGTGTAAACAGCATGCTGATCATTCACTTTTCATCACTGGAGACAATGCAAGCCAACTGATGAATGCTACTGACCACCGCAGCCTACGTAAAAGAGCTAGTTCTTCTGGGTTATTCTCTTTGACACTGCAGGCTATACTAGTGCCTAAGTTCTAAAATCAGGCTACAGTAAGGAAATGTTCATCTCTGATTAATTCTCATTTATCACCTACGTACTCTTTGGTTTGCACATAGTCACCTTGAACAAGAGACATCCTTCTACAGAAAACATTGAGTCAGCCTCATTGCAATCCCTGCTACACCTGACCTGCTTATAGATATAAATCACAGTGTAATTGAAGCTAATTTTGCCCAGCTATTTAGTGCACTAATCCTTGAACATAATTCACGTAAGGACAAAAATAAGTTGACTTATTTTTAAAATTTCTCAGATTTGGATTAATATTAATACAATATTTTATCTTTTAAAGTTATCGCATCTTTAATCTTACAAAAAATAACATCCCCTTATGCCTGTTATTTTTCATTGCTATTCTCTTTTCATGGCTTTGCCTATCTATCTTTGCTACCACAGTCATCTCTCATAGCCTAATTATTTCTATACTCCAATTAAAAGCACCTAAACAGTATGGGTGAAATTCTGAGTCTGCCAGTTTCAACAGCTATCACCTATTAACTTTAATTAGGTCAGAATTTCACCTCAGGTGAGAGAATACAAGTGATTAAAAAATTCGATGAGTAATACCTCTTTACCAAAGGATGCTGCAGGTTTTCCAGGGCTAGGGTACAAGACGGTCAGACCTCTTCCGTTCCAACTGCAAATTGTTACGTAAAGTTCCAATAATATTATCTCAAGTGTATTAAGGGTATAACACTGAATAAACAAAGGTTTCTGAAAAAGGCTGTGAATTTTCTGAGTAGCTTTTCTGTTTAAGTAACTGGAACTCCTTGTTCTATTCCAAATCACTATGCTCTCACTGAGACAAAACCACCTCATTACCTCCCTACACACAAGAACAATTGTTTCCCATCTGCAGCGAAGGCTAAATACATTCTGAACTTGCTACAGTAAAGGTGTTAATGTCTCATAATCCATCCTCAAAAATGCACATTAAAATAAAGCATCAGTTTACATTTGGATGCCTGGGCAAGAATTCTGCAGAAGACTCTTTCTGGCATGCTACTGTGATCTTCCATATGAAACCATTTTAATGCTGCATGTAAGGTGACAGAGACAACAGTGTCATCCCAGGATCACTGAAAAATAAAAAAGTTTTATGCCAGTATTGCTGATTCCTAGGATGCTATCACATCTCCTGTCACACTGCTTTTCTTCAATCACCAGTCAATGATTTTAAGCATAGATGAAATAACGCTGCCTCCAACAGCCAACTACCAGGGCCAGCTGCCTGCACCAGAAAATTTGAAAACCACAGGTGGTGCCTTCTCAGAAGCACCACTGCCACTCCTAATAGAGAAAAGCCTGGCTCTTTGGAGCACTGTGCTCTAGTCTCTGGCTCAGGTTCTCCCCCATCACTCCCTCCCCTTCCTGACACTGGAAAGATCTGGACTTGTCAGGCCTCGGCTAAATATCTTTTGGGTAATGAAGCTCAATCTGCCCATGCTGTTGGCAAGTTTTAGTTAAGGCTCTGTCCTGGCTCCTGAACTCATGGTAACTAAATAGATCTCAACTTCCGTTTTAAAAAAAAAAAACACCACTCCACTTGGAAAAAGACAAAAAAAAAAAAAAGAAAAAAAAAAATCACAATTATTTGCGATAGCAAACAAAAAGAGCCCAGATTACTTATGGTAGGCTTCAAACATGAACTGTGGGCATGTACTGGGTCTGGCTGGGGTGGCGTTCACTTTCCACATAGCAGCCCATATGGTGCTGTGTTTTGGATTTTTGGCCAAAAAAGCATTACTAACACATCAATGTTTTAGCTATTGCTGAGCAGTGCTTGCACAGCGTCAAGGCTTTCTCTTTTCCCCCCTGCCCATCCCAGTGAGTAGGCTCGGGGTGGACAAGAAGCTGGGAGGGGACACAGCCAGGCCGGTTGACCCAAATTTGGTCAAAGGGATATTCCATGCCATATAATGTCATGCTCAGCCATTAAACTGGGGTAGAGGAAGAAGAGGGTGGGGGGCTCTTGCTTCCAAGGGGACTGTTACTTGGAGACTGGCTGGGCATCAGTTTGCTTGTAGGAGAGGGCAAATGATTGCCTTTGCATCAGTTGGGTGGGTTTATTTCTCCCCTCTTTCCTTCACTTATTAAACTGTCTTTATCTTGACCCACAAGTTTTCTCACTTTTGCTCCTCCTATTCTCTCCTCTGTCCACTGGGGGTAGCAGGGAGTGGGCGAGCAGCTGTGTGGGTGCTTGGCTGCTGGCTGGGATGAACCCACAACAGTGCAAAAGGTGTTACTCCACCTTTCACCCACAGAACAGACCTGCACTCAAAGGTGTGAAGGAGTTCTGTAGCCCTTCAGCAACACACACATGCAACCAGTGCAGCAGTTTTCAGAAGAAAACTGCTGTTCTTTCAAACTGAACATCCTCCCTGGCATGGCACAAACTCATACTACTTCTCTTCACTAGTTACTTATTGCCTACTGACCAAACACAGTTCTCTGGGATTCACACAGCGAATGGCTCTTCATTTAATAATTTTTACACCTCGTAAATCACCAATCCTTACATGTATGTGTCATCTCCTGGGGAAGATGGGTAAAACTGGAATCTCCTCTCCCACACAAAGCGAGAGACAAGTACAAAGAACCATCTCCAGCTAGGTAAGTCAAGTCACTGCAGTTCTAGCTACACACAGGAGCTGCAGCTTAAAAGCTGAATTCCACACACATGTGTACTTAATCCTGATGAATACTAAGATAAAAGCAAAAACATTTTATATTTTTAGAATTATTAATAAACCTGCCACACAGATAAAAAATCTCATTTAATTCAACCACAGCCCCCTGGATGTGAAATCAAAACTCTTTCTAACACAAATCTTGAAATTAAGGACATAACACACATTAGCAAATATTAAGCTACGTGGGTCACCCAGAAAAATCAGGATCAACTTTAATCCAGGTGAAACTAAATTTTCATCAGCAGAGATCAGTGTCATGGTTCTACACTGAAGAACCTCAGTGCTGGGCTGTTGTGTGTGAAATTCCTCTAAAGATAAGTGGGAGAGCATCTATGCCATATAATAAAAACTTGCTAAAAATAAGCATTTAGACTTTGTCTCGAGACAAATGCTTGCAATTGTTCTGGGGAATTTGGTCTCTCAGGAGCAGGGGGAAAAGAAGGGATGGTATTTCCAAATATATAGTGGTGATCCAGCGGATAATGCACAAAGTGTAATTGTTTTTGGCAGGATTCCCACCTCAGACTAAGTCTACAGTCATGTTGTTACTGCTGGGAGACATTAGTTTTATAATGGTGCATCACAAGCTGTTCACAGTTATTAGATTAAAAAAATCATGATGATTAGGACTCATAAACCATTGAAACATGAAAGATCTATTTTATTAAAGAATTAGAAGCAACTGCCAGGATTCATCTCTTTCACGCTCTTCTATATTAATTGTTTTTCTTTGGGTTTATGTTGTTCTTTCTAGAAATAGTCAACGGCCTACTTAGCAACAAGATGGCAAGAATATAGTAGCTCTTTTTGTGATCACTTTTCTAAAGAGACTCACCTAGAATGGCAGATGACTGGGAGTTCCAAGAAACAGGGTAAATAATTAAAGGTACCTGAGAAACAATTCCCAGGTTTTGTTGTAGTTAAAAATTAAGTATTTTATATTTGACTCCTCCTTGTTCTTCTACTTTTGCCTAGCCAGGCAAAAACCTAGTTTGCCCTTGTTTTCCAGAACACTGAAAATGTGTCCTAGTTTTTTTCTTCCAAAAGCTAGGGCCCAGATTTGTTCAACAACAAAATTAAGCTTAAGCCTGCAATGAGAAATAAGTGCCTTGTCAAAGGAGGGCCAAAACTACTTGCCCAATTATTAACTCTTCTATTGTTAACTACATCTGTTTCTTCTTAGACCTCCTTTTTACCATGATGCACTCACACCTTTCTCTCTTTCACACTTTCTCCATTTCACTATCCTGTTTTGTCAATGAACTTTACAGGCAGGATAACCTGATATTTAAGCCCTGTGGCCACAACTGGTTCTCCAAGAAACAAAGAAATACAGCAACATATATTCTTTGCCTCTTATCATATAGAACATATTTCTGTGATGCATATCATCTTATACTTTATACATACTTATACTATATACATCTTAAGACTCAAAAAGTGCCAACTGAAGAGTACATTTGAAAATTCAAAATATAAAAATATTACAAATACGTTTAGCTTTACACAATGAAGTGATGCCAGTTTAGGAATGATGATAGTTCATTTTCATGACTGAAGAACTGAATCTTTAGAGGCATAAAATCACTTAGAAGTAGTTGCATTTGAATACATATGCTTAGAAACTATTCCTGATCTTCCTAAGCCAAGATTTCCTTTCCAAAGGGAGAGTAATGAACCTAATCATTGTTTACATTCAGGGACAACTAAATTGGAAAAAGAAAATCAGCAAAATGTTCACTTAACTTACTGAAACAAATGTCTAATAGTACCTGCATATAGGTAAGTTTCCAAAAAGTGTTACTATTACTTAACTTTTTTCTAAGTTTTCCAAGTATTTCTGTATTTTTATTTATATGAGAGTTTTGACACTTGGTTTCTGTCCAAAGATGAAAATTTAAAATGACTGAGAAAGTATTTGCCGTTCGGGGCTCAGATTTTAAATGCTGTCTAGTATTAATGTGGCTTTATACGTTATTATACTAACTTGGTTTACTATAGTGCTAACAAAACTGTTTTAATATTAACATAGGGAAATAAGTCTTCAGTGCATATTATTTAATCACACCCAATAGAATAATCACTCTCTTACTTCTAAGAGAAAGAAAATACGGCAGTGTAAACAAAGAATCAAGCACTGTCTCTGCAAAAGAGGACTAAAACACACAGGAAACGCTTGTTGGTCTGAAAAGTTGATAGATGAGTCAGAAGTAGCCAGGAACAAGACGTGGAAACCGAATGCCCAGTTGGTAATTTCAGCTTCTGAAAGGTGACATTAAGAACAAGCAGACAGTAGAAAGGAACCACAAACAACAGATGGAACAAAAGTAGCAAAAAATAAGCAAGAACCACAGCTGCCAAAAGAATTCACATATGATTGAAACTGCATCAGAAAATCATTATGAAAATAAAAAACAATATGGATTGCTTCCAAAGCCATTAAGAAAATTGTAGCACAGCAGAAAGCATATTGTATACACTTCTATAGACTAAAGAATTTTTTTGGTAGTAATGTTATATATAATCTGCATGTTCTGTTTTACTCATTCAGATTATACTATCATCTTCTAGATATGAGGGGTAAACTTCTCTTCAGGAAGAGTGAGTAAAACATAGGGAATCACGTAAGTCCATGCAAAGTTTTTTAGAACCATGAAGGAGTATGTATTTAAAAAGCACAACTTGACGTCAAGTTACTTTTTCTAGGGCCGTGGTAGGCTAACTAAAATTGGGAAAAAATAGTTCCCCAAGGCTCAAAGAAGAGCATGATAACCAAAAGATAAGACAATGGACCAAAGCTTCATGCTAGGATTCAATAAAACATGGACACAGAAACCAAATAAAGGCTGGCATTTTAAAATCCCAAGATATCCTTTAGCAAAGCTGAGAGGCAAATCAATGCCAATTATAACATCAATAGCAATCAGAACTAAAAATATGCTATACTTCTGGATAACAAAACACTGACTTACATAGAAAAAGACCTTCCTTTTTGTCTCTTTTTGCAGTTTTTAATTCCAGCGCCAATAAATGTGGATTTTTATCTTATTTTGAGCATTTAAGAAAATCTGCATGCCTGGAATTATAGCCATTCAATACTGATCTAAACTGCGTATTTTCCTCTTTGCAGACTGTGCATATATATTTTTTATATATATATAAAAAATGGTAAAAAAACCAGACCTCACTGGGAAAGATAAGCATCAAATATTGAGCTCACACACAAAAATAAAGAATGATGTGGACCTCATAAATACTTCAGTGTTGAGTTCCTCACCTGTACATTCAGCATTAAAGCACAAAACACAACTTAGAGCAACAACCAGGCAGCTAGCAAACAAACAGTCCATGACAGAAAGGGGGCCTCAGTTTTGCACAGAGATGACTAGAGAAATTCTCACAGCCTCAGAGAGGGAAGAAAGCAAAATTTAAATCCTGAGGCTGGAATGTCTGTAGAGGACAGTTATGGTGGAGCAGGTACAAAGGATGTTTTCCCACCTTTTCTGGTAGAAATGTGGTCATCAGTTATTGCTACAAACTGAACTGTTTCTTCAGAGTTTATGCGACCGAATGGAACTTTTCACACCATGTTATTAGCAAAAATGGCTTTGATCACTGTGCAAAATTATAATCAAAACCTGGGTTGCTGCAGTACAAAACAAGCTCAAAGACCAGAGGAGAGGCAGATTAATCTATTTCAACCAGTCAATCATACTTCACACTGAAGAAAAACTTCGTGCCAACATGGGATATTTTAAGCAACTACAAAAAAGCCTTCAAGAAGTTAGTGGCCATCTGTTAGGAAAGTACATGATGATATGGCACAGCTTCTCTATATGCTAATGCTGCAATAATGAAGGTGGTAAATAAACATCATGTTCAGACTGAAACAACAGGTCAGAAAAACAGTCTATTTCAATGACATTTGCATTCAATTACATATTGTTTGGCTGTGTACTGTAAGCATTTGAAAATCTTTTTCATTGCTAGGACAATTACCATGATGCAAAAGAAATCATTGCAAACATCGCTGAAAGAACCACGTTAAAACAATTATGCTTTTACGAATAAAATAAGGTTCCTGTAATAAAATTAAAATGCAATGCAAGTCTTCTCATGAAAAAAACTGCCCATATTTCACACAATTCTTACACAGCTCTTCCCAGAACTGCTGGGATCTGAGTGTATTTGTCCAAATCCCCATTACTGCTAGCTGAAGGAGATATAATGCTTCCTGAACCCTGAATCTGGTGACCTGGCAATTCTGCTAAATAACAGAAATGTGACTTCATCTTGTCTCCAAAAAACCATTGTGTCCAAAATCAGGACATTCTTCAGGAAGCCGCTCTCCCCTGCCTCCCCCTTCTTTCTCTCCTCCCACCACCCCAAATAAAAACCATGCTATTTTCATTTAATTACATAAAATTTAACTCATTTATTTCCTTCAGATCCAAGAACTCACCTTGCAAATCTGCCTGTCTGGCTTTCTGACTGTGTTTGTACCTTTCCCAACAATTACAACCTTCCAGTAACACAAAATTGTGAGTGTCCGACAAAGTATTACGTCCTAGATGTAGAAGCAGGTAATCAAATCTAAGAAGAGACTACTGGCTTTTCAGTGCCACACTGCAAGCCATGGAGAAGTGAGGTCTTTCAGGGCCAAGCTCTTAGTTAGTGCAATCAGCATAATTCTACTGAATTTAACAGAGCCAATATAATTTATCCCAACTAAAAATGTGGTTCTCCATTTTTAGCATGACCATTTTCACAAACTTCTCAAACCAGAAATGTTATATACAACAGAACACTCATCATCTCCACTTCCCCTTAATCAGCATTGCTGGAAGTGTCCCTTTTCTACATTTCATTAAACTAATCATCTTCCAGTTCCCAAGAAAATGTCAATGTGTAAAACTGTGTATTTGAAAACTTGTAAAAGGATTTAGAAAAGGATAAAATTAACTTGGTAGGTAAAACTACTGTTCGTTAAAATGTCAGCAGACTGGGATTCAATTTATGAAACTTGATTTTCTTTTCTTGAGCTAGAAGGTCCAGCAATCACTCCTGAACAGATTGTCTAACATTGCCTGAGAACACCTTACACCATCTAAAAGGAAACACGATTTCAGCACCGAGTTTCTCTGTTAGAAGGATAGGGATAGCTGAGAAAAGACTCTGAGGCTGACTCATAAAAATACTAAAAAAAAATTGGAATAAATCTTAAGGAAACTGCTATAAGGAATAAAGAGGATTTCCTGAGGCAGAGAAGGTATAGCAGAAAATATGTAAGTGATCTGTTACTCTCAGAAGACTTCATACGATGTTTTTAAGGGAACAAACTGCTATTTTCCAACTGGTCATTTGTGACCTGCCATATTCTGAGAAAGTCAGATGTTTAGTCCTAGACATTTATTGCTTACATATCTCTCTGAAATGATGCAACTGGGAGTCTGCTTCATTCACCCAACAGTCCAGCCTACATCTTGTCGCTTGAGCGCAGCTAGCACTGTAGCATGCAGCTGCACTGCAACAACCTCTCATACTTATCCTAAGGTCTCAGACCCTCCAGATAGCTGAACCTGATTTTAAATTAATCATCTAACTAAACATTTTGGCATAAACACAGCTCTGCAGAGAGGAATATCTCACACAAACTAATGATTAAATGTAACAATAAGCAAGACAAGAGACCTCAATACACTGTCTTGGGTCTAACAGCTTCTACCCCTCACAGGAAAAACGATGGACCTCTTCTACCTGCAACAACTTCCACTCAGCATTGTTCCAACCTAAACCACTGACCTACAGCAAAGGGTGGCTTATACTTACATGTGGGGTTTTTGTGGCTTTTTAGGCTGCACTTGCAGACATAGTCTCATTTCCTGTAACGTCTTACGGATTTATGACATTCATTGGGATAATCAGCTGTTAACCTAATTGCCAGGCTTTGTTTGGATTTACAAATGGTCTAATACATCACACACCTTCCTATCTGCATGCCCTATTTTTTCAATGACTGTAGAAATAACAGAAACATTATTTATTTGTGAAGTACTCAAATACCATTCAATAAACATTATTAGTAATACAAATCAGAAAAGCAGTAAAATCATCTTAATTAGGACACCCTAGTGAACAGCTTATTGTCCTCATTATAGACTTTTTTAATTAAGAGAAGAAGTTATTCAAAAATAAAACAGCATGGAGAGCTGATAAAAGTCAAATGAACACTCATTGCAAGCACAGGAATAAAATTGATATTCCTTGTCTCTCCTTTGTGAGCGCCTTTAATCTTTAACAACTTGATGCATTTCAAAATGCATTAGAAGTTTCTAACTTTCTAGCTCCTATTTAGGAAAATTCCAAAGTTTAGCACTGGTGGAATAAATTCTTATTAACAAAAACTTTTTACAAAGATGTGATAAAGCATATCGTTACCAGTTACTTTAATAAAGCAGTCATTCATCCTTCAAAGTGGAAAATATTACAATACATGCTTCATTGTGACTGAAATTACAGTTCCAGATTTTTTCCTCCTGTGTTGAGATCTCACAGGAGCAGGGCTAACTAATTACCTTAGGTGAAGTTTTACACTATTTAACCTCTAAGTTTTGCCTACATTACCTGAGCTATTTTGCGCACCTACATTGTACTACATGCCATGTATAGACATGCACATACACTACATCAAACTAAAAATAAAATCATTTATAGAGGAAACCTGTCCAACATCTAAAACAGTGTGAAAACATGTTCCCACTCAGCATTGTGATAGTGTCCGAGGTTCACAGTTTCTGGGCCTTTAAGTTCTCTACAGCAAACCTCCTGTTATATGATGCATGCTCTCTCACTGTATAAAAGTTTTGCAGAGGCTTACAGAATTACAGGATTGGGCTTTATACAAATATGCCATTTACCCACCCTAACTGCTCTTTCTATGGTGAGCCCAAGTTATCACAAAAGAAAAAAAAAAAAAAAAAAAGGAAAGACATTGTATGGCCTTGCAGTTTCAAACCATACCTCTTCCTTTAGCTGAACAAAGTAGATCTCAATGTCAGGAAACTGTGCATATAAAATCAGTAGCTCATTTTTGGAAAATGAGCTTTTTCACCAGAAGGATTTGTTTTTATGCTTTAAAACTTTATCATAATTTAACTGAGATAAATAATCATTAAAATATTTACTAACACTATTTAGTAAATACTATTTAGTAAATTTGCTTTACTAAAGCAAAAACAACTTTGCAATTTCCCTTGCTAATAGTCACCTCAAACTGACCCTGTTTATTAAGAGCTTCTAGGCACAGATTTAGTCAAAACAATGGTCTTTTCCAGGCACATTTACATCACAGAAATAAAAATCCACTTCTCCTTTGTATTAAATATCAGAAAAAAGTATTTAGTATAGCGTCCTTCCAGAAAACTGCAGGTTCAGGGAGATGCATCAACTTAAAGCAGCTCATGATAAGCCCCCTAGAAACAGATTACTGCCATTACAAAAAAGAAATGACCACCTGCACTGCACATCAAAAGGCCAGACTAAGGATGTAGTACGAATGCCCCAGCCCCTTGGAGAGCTATTCATAGCATATACTGTGCTCTGGTCATTCATACTCTGCCTTTAACTATGTGTATGTTAGGAAGCAGTGCACTGCCTTAGGAGCACATCTGTAGAATGGAAAGTTGGTATTGAAGATTGAATATATGGGTTTCAGGGGTTTTACTTCAGGCTAACTTTAGGTCATCCCCTTAGACTAAATGCCCACTAGCAGTTTGAGTGCATTGGTGTAACTCCAGAAACACATCCTCCAGTTGAGTTTAATTCAAAAAGAATGTGTTCCTTGTGCTACTAAACCACTCCATAATGAGAACCAAGGAGCAGCCTCAGGGCTGATTAGGAAGTTTCCTTCAAAAAAAACCATTCTTAATCCAAATGGAATCACTCAGGTGGAGGCACCCATGTATTTTCAGCAGGTATGAAAAACATGTTTCCATTTGGACAGAAATACAATTTGATATGATGGCATACCACTAGAACTGGTAATATTGGGCTGCGTAAATTTAGTGTCAGTTGAGTATTTCAGGTTCTTTCACTAACAACATTCTAAAAAGGAGTTTACCCCAAGAACAGAAGTATTAAGCTTCAAGTCGTCTTTAACACCCTGTTCTTAACAGGTACTTAGTTTTTCACACTGATATATGAACAGGTTATACCAGCTCCCACAAAAAAAAAAACAAAAACCAAAAGATACTCTGTTTACCCATGTTGACATCTTGCACAGTCCTACCATTAGCCTCTGGTTTGGTGTTTTGTTTGAAGTCCTAATTGATTGAAATAATCCTAAATGCATCACTTCGCACAGAAATATTCTTCTCTCCCAAAGAAACTCTTCTCTCCTGTTATTTTTAAAAACTCATGACTTTCAAACAAGTGTCATGATTTGGGTGTCTGTTTCATGAAGTGAACACCAGCACTGGCAAAATACAGTACATCATGTTGCAGATCTTGTAGACTGCTTTGTTATACTTACAAGTGGCTAATTAAAATTTCTAGCACAAGCCAGCTGGAGTGGTTGCTGTGCATTGCAGAGAGTAGTCTAGTCTTGAATAATCAGACTTCAGAGTTGTAAAACACAACTGAGCTCCTACAATTTAAAAAATTACTGTGCCTCAGCTCTACTAACATCCTCTGTTACTTCTGGCCAATCAAACTGATTTTATTTGTACACTGAAAATATTCCTTGCCTCCTCATATAAGTATCAGAATGATAAAATTTTGAATGACACAGGCATTATTCTTTCATTGATGAAGACAACAAATTTCATAGCTAAGAAACAACAGTTTGATCAACTGCTGAAGTTCAAGTTAAACGGCTAAGACTTTTTGCTCTATCCTAACATTGAAGGGAAGAATATGCTTTCTAGTGTTTCCCTTACTTGAAATTCAGTACCTATTTCAAATTTTGGATAATATAATTGGGGGGTTTGTATGTTTGCTTGTTTTGGTATTTTTTCATAATTAGATCAGAAAACAACATTTAGATTATTCCAAATGACGATTATTAAAAATATTACTTATCTCCATAAGCCACACTTACTGTATTTAACTGAAATGCTACCTACATTATGGTAACTTTGTTCAGGGTAGTCTAGCATCTCACACTGTTTGCCCGGAGTAATCAGTTTTTGCACATACAGCATTCTAACGCATACAGCATCAGGCTTTTAAAATAGCTTCTATAAATATACCTGATCAGCATGTAATGCAACAAAATACAGTATTTTGTAGCATATGGCATGCAAAGCAGTGAAGTGAAGGACATGCCTAGATCTCAGCTGTGGCATGCCACCTAGTTTGTTCCGTAACACTTATTTAACCATACGGCTCATCGTAGGTGGCAAGCCACCACTAAAGCACAGGTGTGCATTCTTTCACTTGAATTCACGACCCATGCGACAAAGCTGAAATCAGCTCTTCTAATCACATATTTAATGTCAGTTCCGTTGTATCAATTTACTTAGGGTTTACTACAAGAAACAAACAGAAATTCTGCGTAACAGCTGCATATGACAAAATACTTAATTACACTGAGCACTGTTTAAAAACATTTCCCTTTGGAGAACAAGGCCTGATCTAAAGCTCATTCTGAAATAAGACAGTGATATAAACCACAGAACAAGGATGATGCATTTAAAAGGACAAATTTACAGTGTCTGTAACAGCAAATGGGTTCTCCAACTCTCTCTGAAACAAAGTCACCAGTATGGAATCAGAATCTCATTTATTCTGGCTCACTTGTCAATGAGGCAAACCTGAAAATCTCAGCTTACAGGTTTTCCCCAGTCTTGGCTATTCCAAAGTTCTTATTTCAGAACTTCTCTGCCTGTGAACTAGATCCTCACCATTAACTCAGTCTTTCTCCCTTGCTTTCCACCTGGCTAGAAGCAATCTGTTTCAAGAAGTCCTCTGAGCTTACTAGGCTTCATCCCCTAAAGGACCACAAATTGACAGAAAGGCTTCTGTATTTCAGACAAACACTGCCAGTTTGTTACAGTATCACAGGTACCCTCTAATGCTTCATAAATCAGAAAAGGCTCAAACACATAAAGACTTTTTTGCTGCTCTCTATATTAAGGCATGCTAAAAATGTTGTAAATTATCTAGCTGAATCTATTACATAAACCAGTATTGGGATTTTTTTTTCCCCCTAGCTCTTTCACCTTTTCATCAAGCATCCTTTTTTGGAGATACTGTGAAATGCCTTGCCCTGAAAACAAGAAGTGCCTCAGTTCATCCTCTATGAAACACAGAAAACAGATAAAGCCAATTTCAGAGTCATCCTGAGCAGAGATGGTGTTGCAGTATCTGAAATTACCATTGGAAATATTTGCAAGAACCATAATTTTATTATGCAAACATATGAAATACAGTAACAGCTTAATCTTATTCTCATTGGAGTCATTGGAAGTTTTGCTATTTACTGGAACGGGAAGCAGATCAAACACGAGAAGCTTAATAATCCAAGCTCACTCACCATTGTGCAAATAGCACTTGATTAATTCAAGGTACCATTGTAACACACAGAATGGCTCTATGCAGGAAAAAGTGAAGCCTCGCTCTTCACAGGGACAGAAAACATTTCTACCACAGAAATCCTGGGAGCAATTCATCCTGCCTCAGTGTGCCAGTGCTGGTCAAAGGGCTACAGGATGGGGCTCTGTGCCCAACACACCCTCAGCCATCAGAGCTCGAGTCCCCACATAACTCACCACCTTGCAGACAGCCAAGTAAATCCCACTGAAAATGTGGTTCTCCAGTCAGTTTACTGAAATCAATGATGCTCTACAGCTATGAGTTTACAGCATCAGGCAGAGCAATTCTGTGCATAGATATATTTGTTTTTAATGAATCCAGAACAAAGTTGCATTTTTATAGTCTTTAGCTTTACTAAGGTATTTTATGTAACAGCGAGAATAAATTTGTTTAGACCATGATAAATGTCGAGGAGATAGTGTACATTCTGCTGCTATTTTCCATCAAATAAATGCTAGTCAAATACCTCATCAACCCTTACCATGGAGACAGACTGCCAGAATGGTAGAGAAGTTTTGAACCTTTATAAGACACTTTAACCATATGCCTTGATCAATTTATATGCAGATCCCTTCCCTCAGCAAAACTTTTTTGCAGAAACTGTTAGCCCATACTGTTGAACTGAATCCAGTAGAACAGGAGTGAATATAGGAACTGTTCCCTTTTAATTTGAATGGTGATAGAAATGCAAATCAAATAAAAGTATTTTTATAGCAGCCTGCAGGTTTTATATGTATCTGGCAAATCATAAAAAGATGCGTATTTACAATATTTACATTAAAAAAATAAATACAAGAATTACAGACAAAAAATATAGTTAAATAAACTGATTGTAAATGTAAATATAAATCATATAGTATCTTGAAAGCTGCTGTGAAAAAGAACAAGGGGAAGGAAAAAAAAGCAAGAAAACCAAAGGCTGCTACAAGTCAGAAAGAAGGCACAACCTTTCCTCCTTTTCTGCTTAATACAGTAGCCTGAGGCATGAAGCCTTATAGTACCTTAAAAGTCATGTAAGTAGAAAACTGTGCCAAGAACAATTGTGGACAATTATGCTATCCTAACACAAAAATCAGTTTTGTTTTCATGACTATGAAATCTGCACACAATGCATAAGGTATATGTATGCTTTGTATATTCAAAAGACAATTTAAAAATATTTTTCAAAGTAAAGGGACTACTTTTTGTTTTGAATTACTTAAGTAAATACGGTGTACATTAAAATACTGCAGACGTATCGTTCATTATATAGTTGCTAATTTCAAAGGAAGTATACATTTTTTGTGCTTAAAAATATAAAGTATTTTATATTGCTTTTGTTACTAGTTTAAAAAGGTACAATGTGCTATAAAATATGCTAGTTAGAGACTTAACCTAAAATTAATGAATTATACACCATAAGTAGGCCCAATTACATGAGCTTTCAGAGAAAAATAGTATTGTATTCCACACGACAATGCCAGAATAGATTAGTAACCTTCAGTGTAAAATAAAAGTTCAGAACAATATGGAGCAGGGATACAACATAAAAGGCTAAGCAACACTGTTGATGGCAAAAGGTTTAACCTGCTTCACATAAATATGGGAGATAAATGACTTTTTTATCTAAATGTAACTATTCACAGCTTTCCTCGACAAATTCAAATGACAACCATGAAAGTCAAATTTTGAGCAAGCATGTGCTAAGTACCTTAGGCAAAGGATATCTCAAACATTATTTATCTTTTATGTAAAAATGCGACTTGGCCTGTGTTTATCACACGTACTCCATTAAAAAGCTTACTGTGTATTAAAATGACGATTTAAAGAATTATTTATTCAAAGAAAGGTGTAATGGTTAATTTTCTTTTACTTTCAACTTCGTTTGCCCTTTTTCATTTTTTCAGTCCTTTCTATTATTACCATGGTAGCGCTGCAGTAAGTGTTGAGTTCTAGGCTGTC
Organism: Fulmarus glacialis; assembly: GCF_000690835.1. Lineage (NCBI taxonomy): Eukaryota > Metazoa > Chordata > Aves > Procellariiformes > Procellariidae > Fulmarus > Fulmarus glacialis. The sequence goes on from NW_009204612.1 coordinate 25,433, forward strand.
CATGTGGCCAACTTTTTGATTGGATTAAAAAAAACTCCTACCAGTTTTATACAAAATCACAGGCAGTAGAGATGACTAAGACTGCAAAAATCTTCTCATCTAAGTCACTCTCCTCCCAGGGCAGGACCATGTCTTTGACCCACGGGCATCTCCTAGTAGACACTTTCACCAATCATGAAGGAGTCTCACATCCACTAAGGGAGGTAAGCAATGAAAGCTGTAACATTAAATGACAAAGTACATTTAAATTCTCTTTAGGGACTAACATACAGAAATGAAGGGGGTTTAGTTGGGAGTTTTTAAAACGCACATTAACTTCACGACTTTAGCCAAGTCATCCTAATTTTTGTTGGGTATGTCTGTGTAGACAATCTCAGAGTCTCAATTATTGCAAAAGGAAAGTCTTTTAACCTATACGTTATCATCACTGGATGCTAAGCTGCAGTTACTGCAGCTGTCAGCAACACCTTTTATAGGGTGCGTTTCTATATTTAAGCCCTCAATAACATTTCATAGAGAGGTATTTGGAAAAAAAAAGTCCCCTTTCCAGTACCCTACAATAACGGGTATCTTCCAAAAAAAAAAAAAATTATCTAAGAACTTGTATTTATAGAGTTATTACCAGCAGAAATTGTACCAGAATTAATGACAGTCTCTTGATTATGACAGCATAACTCTCCTGTGGACACTCTTATTCTGGAATACTCCGTAAGAAATAAAGCCTTCACTACAAGTCAAAAAATTTTAGCCAAAATATTAGACTTGCTTTCAAAGGCTGTAATAAAGGCCAAACAGTCATAATATTAATTAGTAGACTAAAAAGTTAAATCAATACAGTATAGCATAGATCAAAGAAGACTTGTGGCCTAATGTTTTCACAGCAGACTGCAAATTTTTCATTTTTTCAGTTCCATGAGATGTACCTTATACTTACCTCATTCCACAGCGTGAGGATGTTTATGACAAGAGTAACTGAGCTAATGTAACTTTATATAAATAAAGAAGAAGCCAGAAAAGAAAGGCAAAACCGTTAATTGCAAATGTAAAGAGGGAGGCAGATGAAACAAGAAAGAAAAAAAAAAGTGTAATTTCTGTGTAAGGTAAAGGCAAAGCCAAGAAAGAACAACCGTAAAATCATCACTGAAAAAGTGTAATTTATCCAGTTAAAGGAGTTCATTACACATTCCTTGCTGTTTTCTCATGCCAAAGAGCTTAACCATTGAAGGTGTCCCTTTTCTCTTTCTGTACTATAGCTAGAAATAATGCTGTGTCATTGCTGACAAGCTGCTGTTCTCAGAGGTGTTCTTCAACTGAAAGTCCTGCTCACACTGGTTTTGTGTCTCCCTTTAATATGGCATGACCTCAACCACTTTCAGTTTCAGCACCAAAGGTTGCACAGCCCTACAATTCTTTGCCCCTTGAACGGTTAAGCTCCTTAGCAATTGGCATTTGTAATTATCTGAAACTGTGCAGAACTTGTACTATTTGATGACACCAAGCACAAGGAAGTAGCGTCTTTGCTTTACAATACAGGAAAAGACTAGTCTGCGTCATGATGCCAGCATCATCTAGATGCGTCGTACTAGCAGATTAAGTGGGGCACCCACATCAGAGTGGGGTAACGAGAGTACAAGAAGAGCAGAATGTTTTTCTAGATTTTTAAGCAGCAATAAAACCAACAGTGGGACTAACTCCTTAGAAAGCATTAAAATTAACAGAATTCCCTCTAGGGGTGAGTCTCGCAACAGAAGAAATTAAGGAAAGCCTTCGCTTTGTGTTCAAAGGTCTGGAACATTTATCATTGGAAGATCAATTCTATTTACAAATGTAATGACAGCAGTAAACCACCATTACTATAATTAACCATATAATCTTTAGTGGAGAACTATCTTCTATGTATAGCGCATTTCAGTCTCATTTTAATAAAAATGGAGGCATTGTTGAATGGTTTAGCCGAGTGATTTCGGGGAGGGGGGATCATACGTGTACTGTGAATAGAATTAAGATCCAAAAGAGCAAGTATTTCAGGAAAGCCTATCTACCTGTGATCAGATCCCTTGTAACAAGTTCACATAAGGTACTAAATACTCAATCCAAATACTGGCAGGTCAGTCAGAGGAGAAAAGCAATCTTTTTTAACGGTCCTTTGGGAAGACAGGGCTTGCAGTGAATTTGGTGTTTCCTGGTATATTGCCTACATGCAAAAAAAAAAAAAAAATTAAATACTTAAAGGACCTACGGAAGATTAATTCATTGTGAATGGCAGTCTAGTGCATGGCAGTCTCAGAAAGGAACCCATCAAAGCTCTTTAAATCCCAAGTCGCAAGTTGTGAGTCGGCAGTATATGCCAGCTTTTACCAAATCACAGCAAAATGTGGATCACTTTGGAGCAAGCTAATGACAAAAAGAGGCCATTAGGTCAGATGCAAGCGGTGTGAAAGAAGAAAGCAGCTAAGGGGATCAACCCTGTTAAGTAGCGTAAGAAATGCTAAACTCCCTGTCAAGATTTTTATTTACATCAGCAGAAATTTGCAATGAGTCTATGAAAACTACAAACTAGGGAGAAGGAAAAGGGGAGCGATGACTAGCCTTGAATAGTGTTCTCAACAGGGTTTTCCAAAATGTATAGACTGTATCGCCTTGTAATCCAAAGTAAAATATTACAATGACAGTAAGGAAATAGTATCAAATGCTACCTCACAAGAAGGACTTGGGGCAGCATATTTGTAGACAGAAACTCAGTGATATATACACTGAGAAAACTAACACCAATGCAGCAACATTAAACTCAGATCAAAAATAGAAATATCCGTTGCTTCATTGTCCGACATTCCATTAGTATGCACATGGCAGCACTGCAACATTTCTACTGATCATCTTCTTGGCAAACCACTAGCTTCTTCAGTGCCAAGACGTTAGTACATGATCTTAGAGATACAAATGTATAACCTTAAAGTGAAATATATTCTGGAGAGAAATCCCTGTCTGAGATGTTCAGTTACTCAATTTTCTAGACAGATCAAATAAAATGAGAAGAAAGCTATGGAGACGTGTACTTGCTATTACAAAATACCTGCTGGCATCTGAAAATAAACTAGCAGAAAAACGGAATAAATGAGACTTGAGGCAAACAACCCTTTGAAGAGAATAATTAAGTGATAAATAAAACCAACACATTTCCAGGCTAACCAGGTACTTCAAATGTAAGAAAAGGATTGAGAGCTGAGGCTGAACTAATGGGGAAAAGATGAAGAGAATCTCAAGGAAAATCTGTCCAAATATTCTGGAAGATAGGGGCAACTGATCTGTTTAAACCCAGAGGAAATCAATGACGATTTAGATAGCTGATTAAAGTAATTTAACAGGTGCACCTTCTGTTCCTCTTTCACATGTCACCATCGCAGGGTAAATTCTGACCATTGGGTCAAGATTATTTGGAATATATTCTTAGCTTTAGTAGAGAAGTTTAGCAATCAAAGCACCCATTACTGATGGGATATCCAGGAACACAGATTTGACACATTTAATTCAAGCCCAATTACAATGGGCAATACTAAGAGGATAGCATTTGTCTTTTTCATCTCTCTCTCCTGTTTTACAGCCTGCTCTGTCTTTAGTGATACTTGTGAAACTTTTTAATTAGTTTCTTTTTAGAGAGGAGGAAGTAAAAATTAATTTCCCTAAGACAGAATTATTATTGGTGAAGATTTAACATTGGGTTTGTTGAGTCTAAAAATGTAACTTGAATTAGCAGGAAAAGACAGCTTGAATTTGTATTCTCGCATCTCAGCCCATCATTTCTTTATAGATTGCAAAGTATTTCTTTTCCTCTGTCTCTCTACACATAGGAACCTACTATCCTTCGCATCACCATCACATCTGAATAAATTAAATTTCATTTTAATCTAATCATTAGATACTGTATCACATCAAGATCATCCTGGAAACATGAATCTCATATGAACCCTGACTCATTACACTCCTCTTTACACAACTAGTCATTTTCTGGAAGCAGTATGTTAAAGTACTGCTGACCAAATGAATCCCATTTTTGTATAATAAATGTCTCGTGATCACTACACTGTCAAACCAGTTTTCAAGCTGTTCTTCATATGCAGAGGATGCAAAACTTTGTTTTTAATAACAAGTATGCTACAATCTTAACTGTGGGTGTTCTAGTGCATACCGAAAGCAAATATTTAAGACAAAATATTGCCTTTTTTTCTCCCTGCAATTAGAGAGACTACAGTAGAACTTCTAACAGTTAGTCTTTAACGGATTAGACCACCAGAGATTTGGCCTGAATTAATATTACAGAAAAATGACAACAGATGCTGCAAAAATCAGTGCCTTTAAACAATTACATCTCTGCAATGGCAACAGAAACAGAATTTCTGGTTTCTGAGAATTTTGTTCAGATACTGGAAGGAGGACAACTGGTACAATTGGGTAAGATTACAAGATCCCTCTAAACAATGTCTTTATCTTGTTTAATCAATGCTCTCCATTTACAAATACATTTAAGGTATGAAGATATTTGAAATTCAATGTCATAAATTCAGTTCTATTTATACATTATTTAGTGATTTTTATTTTTAGAATCTCTTATTTTTCATTAAGTAACCATTAATTTTATTAATATAATTGGAATTGGTGGCTTACTATGTACTTTCTTCTGCCAGACGTCTCAGGTAAGTTAGTTGATTTCTGACCTTCAGGGACATGGAAACAAGAAGGAAGTAATAGCTTGGTCAATCAGTCAGGGACAAAAGGGAATAGTAGCTCCCACCCATAAAATGCAATGAAAAAACAAGAGGCAAAGCACCTTCAGTAGAAAGCCTGGTTCTGTAACACTCACCATTTTCAACATGCATAACACTGGATTCACACTAGTTCCTCATTGATCAAGATGCATTTTAGCTTTGCTTCTGCTTACCATCTAACAGTTACTGTATTTTTAAGTTTCTGGTCATTTTAGACCATCTCAGTTTGATAAAAGGTTACATGCAACTGACCGAAGAATATTCTGTTTCCCCTAAGACTAGATGCATGTAATTTAATCAAACTTTCTGTAATAAACACCAGTAATACAAAATAGCAACAAATAGCAGGAAGAATCAGTGCGTGTGGTGGGTTGACCCTGGCTGGATGCCAGGTGCCCACCAAAGTCGCTTTATCACTCCCCTCCTCAGCTGGACAGGGGAGAGAAAATATAACGAAAGGCCTGTGAGTCAAGACAAGGACAGGGAGATCACTCACCAGTTACTGTCACGGGCAAAACAGACTCGACTTGAGGACGTTAGTTTAATTTATTACCAATCAAATCAGAGTAGCATAATGAGATAAAAACTAAATCTTAAAACACCTTCCTCACCCCTCCTTCTTCCCAGGCCTAACTTTACTCCGGATTTTCCCTACCTCCTCCCGCCCAGCAGCACAGGTGGATGGGGAATGGAGGTTGTGGTCAGTTCATCACAGGTTGTTTCCTCCTCAGGTGGAAGGCTCCTCACACTCTTCCCCTGCTTCAGCGTGGGCCCCTTCCATGGGGTGCAGTCCTTCAGGAACAGACTGCTCCAGCGTGGGTGCCCCTCAGGGTCACAAGTCCTGCCAGCAAACCTGCTCCATCATGGTCTCCTCTCTCCACAGGGCCACAGGTCCTGCCAGTAGCCTGCTCCCGCGCGGGCT
>NW_009204612.1:31427-51045 GCF_000690835.1 Fulmarus glacialis
CTCCAACTGTTGCGGAGGGGTCCGGCCTTGGCCAGCGGCGGGTCCGTCTTGGAGCCAGCTGGCATTGGCTCTGTCGGACACAGGGGAAGCTTCTAGCAGCTTCTCACAGAAGCCACCCCTGTAGCCCCCCCACTACCAAAACCTTGCCATGCAAACCCAATACAGTGTGCCATTCAGTGAAGTAATCTCTTCACCATCTTTTCGAGTGAGCAAATCTGGCAACTTGAGAATGTTAGTTTCTTCTACTACTGAGAAGTTGCTGACACAGGAACGAGCTAAACTCTGTAACTTTCTCCTTTGCATTCATTCATCAAGGTTAGTATCACAAAATTTACACTGTCTAGCTTTCTACTGGGTCAATCAAAGACTATTGCTAACCTAGTCAGAGGTCTATGGAAGAAGTCTATGAAAATACCAAAAATAATCTGAGTTCTTCCTAGATGATGAGAAATGGAACCAGAACTACCAATCTGGTTACTTGCAACATCCCCACCAGGACCAATTCCCTCATATTCATAACTGATGTACAGCCACAAGTACAGCCAGGAAAAGATGAAAGTTATTGATGTCAACAAGAGAAGGATGATAAAGTACTATTCCCATTCATCATAAAATAGGTAGTAACACTATCATTAAGATGTGAGTCATTATTAAAATGACTCACAATCCAGTTACACATAAACAACATGTGATTGAAACAGAACTCATTCAAAACAAAAGCAATATTGGTTAGCAGAAGAAAACAGTTTTGAGCTCCTAAAACTAGAAGGTCTTCTTTCATTTCATTCATGGGGGTTGGACTGGATGATCTTTGAAGGTCCCTTTCAACCAAAACCATTCTATGATTCATTTGTATGCAAACCAACAGGTCTTATCATTCTGAAATTTAGGAGGTTGTTACATTATAAAATTAAAATTATTTTTTTGCAGGCAGTTATCTCCATATTCAGACATTGTTTGTTAGAAGGTATTTCACCACTCTGGTGGAGATCATCTACCATCTCTGTACAAAGTATTTTATATTTACTGCTAGTATAAAAACCAGAAATAATACCTCCAGACCAGAGATGAACAGGATTTCATACCTGCCTTTCTCATTCAATGTTGCTTTCCTTAAAATATTGCATGAAACTAAAGGTTTCAATTCTGTATTTTCAGTGAGAATAATGAGCAGTCATAAGGGCCCAGGATATCTAGATAACGCAAAACCTGGCAGGAAGCCTTCAGCAAAAAGTCCTCTCACCATGCACAACAGTACCAAAAGAGGACCATTTGTGAAAGGGAAGCAGCTTTGCCTGGTACAAAACAAGATTCTGCACAAACCCCTAAGAATCACATTTTTTTAACAATCAAAAGACATTTAATTCACTTGTTCTTTGCTGCTAGAGATATCTGCTGACAACAACGGAATAAAAGCGACAAAATCCATCTGAAATTTTACAACTGCAAAATAAAGTTTTACATTTCAGCTAGGAAATAAAGGATTAAGCATTTCACAGATTAAACGCCATAGATCTTCCACTGTAACTCACGTCTTGGAAGACCGGTATTCCATGGCCAGGAAAGGTCTATATTTAAGATTTATTTTTGCAGTATTCTTTATTTTACTTCTGTCTTAACTACTACTGTGAGTTCGTGGTGGTTACCAGTAATCACTGCAAAGCCCTTTTTATGTCACCAGCTGGAAACTTAGTATTAAATGGAATTTAGAAATATTCTTTTAAAAGAAAAACCCTGAAATTCACGTCCTCTCTAAAACATATATGCCAGAAAAAACAGGTTGTTCAATTTTTTGTGTGTCTTAGTGTGACTCTTCTCCAAAAGAGAGGATGTATAAGAGTTAGTCTGTTATTCTGCATCTATGCAGCTTCTGGACTAATGATTCTTGACTGAAGGCAGTGTAATGCAGTAATTAACAGAAATAAGACAACCTAAGATTCTGGAGTGGGATTGGGGTTGGTCAGAAACATTTTGGTAAGACATTCATTTTCTGTCAACTGAAAGTTTTTGTTGGAATTGATCTTTCCCCCATTTCCTTCTTCCCTCTCATCCCAAAAGAGAATTTGTAAGGTTCAAAATAGAATTTTGGGTCACAAACATAAAGAAAAAGGACAGGGAAAAGGGCAAGTGTTCTCTAATTGGCACTTACTTAAAACAATACATTGGTTCAAGTACCTGAATCATGCAGAGGAGAAAGTGACTTGGATTTTACCCCTTTGGTACAAATGCCCCCTTTGATACTTCTCTCTCTCCCTTCCACCTACCTTCCTCTCTCCTGCCTACTTATTTTCTCTTCCTATGTCTTTTTTCCCCTCTTCAACTTTCTCTGTCTTTTTTCCTTACCCATAAGAATTTTCCGATGGATTGTTTTCCCTCACTTATTAGAAAGGAAACTAATGTCAAAACAATGAACTTTTCTGTCAAACAGAATTCTTGCTTTCTCACCAGCCCTTAGGAAATCTAGACTTATTTCCAGCTCTGCTGGAACATTCATTATGACCTTGAGTAAATAATTTAATCTCCCTCCACCCCTCTTTTGCACTGCATGTGAAAAGATGGAAGAAAGTTCTTCTGTGTCCCTTATGTACTTCAGTTCTGAGCTTTCTGGGCCAAGGATTGGTACTTACTATACAGCTGTGCAATGTCTAATATAATAAACCTGCAATATCTCCAGGGACAACCAGACACAAATGTAATGCAAATAAAATGCAGACACTGCTCTGCAGTACAAACTAGTTCTTATTTACAGTTGCTGTGGCTTCTACCATGAAACTGTTTGCAGTTACCAAACGTACAGCAATCACTCTTAATACCTGCTTATAAATATAGAAGTACTTACAGGCTTTTGGAACACTAAACAAAGTAGTCTCAAATTAGCAATCCTGCATATTATAGCAGTCTTGATGCAAAAAGTAATTGATAAAAAGGCTATGCAGTTCAAATCCCTCAAAACTACTGACAGATGCAGACCAGTCTAAATGTAATATCCCAAGTGCTCTTAACTGCCTCTCATCATCTTCAACACTCCCCTTGTCACTAGTGTATGATACCCTAGTGTATGAGGAAATGAAAATAATCTGAAACGAATACCAGGACTTCAGAAAAAGCACTAATTCACAATCAGATTACAATTCTTATGTACACTGACTTATAATGATGTGAGTTGTAATGCTGTGATTTATGACATGATTATACATATGAATTATATCTGACTGATAATAGTGTGCATTCAAAATCAGGATCTTCACCTCTGTAATCGACTGTTTCATGCTATGCTGCAAATTGACTGGCAGAAGCACTTCCCTTTCCATTGTTCTTCCCTAAGGATTAGTATTTAGACCATACATTCTTACAGAGCATATATACTTCGTTCAACTTGAGTATAAGGTGAACTAAGTCTTTCAGTAAATAATTTTAAAGGAAAAAATTCACAAAAAACCACCCCAAAAACACACACAAAAAAACCCCAACCCCAAAAAAACCCCAACCCCCCAAAAAACCCCAACCCCCCACAGAATCACTGAGGCTTGAAGACAAGTCCACTTCAAAAATCAGCTGATTTTTAAAGCCCAGTGGAACACTAACCTACGGTTTGAAAAAAGGGTCTGTCTTCAGAGAATTGCAAGGCCTTGAAACCTACCCAACATTATTGTAAATGAAGGACTAGCTGATACTAGAAAGCCCTCAAACTGCAGCTTGGTATCAAAAAGCCACTCTTCAGTCCAATTTATGTTTCTTCTTGATGGGAAATATCAAATCCCAGACTAGAATTACACACCACTGTGACAGTTAAATCAGAACTCCAGAATAATGCAAACACTGCTGTTCACATTCAGGACTAAATTAGACCCAGTAAAACAATCAATTTCTTCTATCAAACATTTCACTTCTGTTAATGCTACACAAGGTAAAACACAGCAAAGCAAACAACAGAGGAGTGCTCTTAAAATAGCAATGTATTTTTCTCCCAGAAAAAGTATTATGTCTATAACTTATACATGGATTGAACTTGGCAGCATGAGCATCTGAAACAGGCTCTGGGGTTTGTAATGCATTGCCATAAGTTAGCATTAATAAGAATTCCAGAAAAGCATAGGAAAAACTGCACCCAGTTTCCCTGAAGGATATATCACAGTACTTTCAGAATCTTTTGTCAGAAAAGTGTATGGCATTTTCTTGATAGCATAGTACCTTCTTTTTTTGTTTTTTTCCCCTCTTCATTTTAGTGAATTTATTTAGAATTTAGCAAAACTGAGAATTAATGCAACATGAAACCACAGAATATTGCAACCGGAAAAAAGATTTCAGTATGTTACTAGGAAAGCAATGTTATGCCTTTCTCTGGAGATTTCTTTCTATTAAGCTAAATGTAAAGACAAGTCAATTAAATTTGCTTTGTGTTTTGTAAGTATCTTCTTTACAAGAAGAGTCAACTTTTTCATTACTGAAAACATGCATGTAGGAGCATATTGGTTCCTATTACCAAATATTCCAGAGCAAAGCCCAAGTCATACATGGAGAATGGTAAAAGAGACACTTCTGATACCTGTCTGTATTCATAATTCCTGGAGTGGATGGCAGGAAATCTGGAATCTTGGTGTGAACTCAAGTCTGTCCTTAATTGGGTCATGTTGACGAGACTTGTCCCTCTTGTTCTGCTATGCAAACAACAGTTCTAAAGTGATGCACTCCTGACACATGCCCCCATTCACTCCTGCCTACAATGTACTTCTGACAGATCATCTATTCTAGAAGGGGGATATGCAAAAATCACAGGAGCAGGAGATAAAGCAGGAAGGAGGATTTGAAGTCACCTATGATACGCCAGGCATATCCTGATGTCCTGAAATAGTGAATACAATAGTGATACAGCAAACAAGATGAGCCCCTACACATTCTCCATCCCCACTGCCACCGGCTGGGCAACTCACGTCCCAACAGCAACCACTCTTCCCTTAAAAACAAGATGGCTAACTCCAGATTGCCTACTGCAAACAGGTCCTGGCCTGCACTTTCTCTAAACCATTCTTGGACGTTGGCTGCAGCTAACTGGCACAGATCAGAACATGTAGTGCTGGTACAGCTAGAGTGACTAAGGATATAAGCCCACTAGATGATAGCACATTATAAGCCATTACCAACAGTCAGAGAAGACAACTTGCAAGTTGCAAAATAAGTAGTTAGAAAGTTTATTTAAAGGTGAAACCACTCATGCTAATCAGATAATCCCAAATGATTACTCATGAAAACTTTATACCACATCCAGTCACCATGACTTGTTTAATCACCATCACATATTCAAGTTTAATTGTTTGTCTTATTCTTAAACTTTTAAAAATACTGCTATTTTGGAGGACTCCAAACATACAAGGTTAAGAGTCATAAGAAGTCTTCTCAATCCCTTCACACTATACATGCACATTTATTAATTTTTTTTAAACTGACACATGTCTCTACTTTTACGACCCAACACACTCTCAACCTTTGCCTACTAGAAGCAAGTCTAAGGTCATGCTAGAGAGGGGAAGAGCTCTCTTCTCCAATGTTACAATCTAGTTTTTAGGCTTTCAGACACAGAACAACAGACAGTAGGTTAAACTTCTGCTATATGAGCATAATCTTCCAAGTTTCAGAACATGAAATTAGAAATTAAAGAAAAAACAAACCACTACCTCATGAGCTTCAATTGTCATTGAAAAAAAAAAAAGAAAATCCTTCTTGTACACATTTTCTGGACTACGCACAAAGGGTGAGCAAATAACCATTCTGTGCTCTATGTGTTGCCTGTATCTTAAAAAGTGGTAGATTATCACCACAAGATAGTACACATGCGTATTTTCTGAAGAGGGACATTCACTTGTTGTCAAAAAGTTTGTGAAAAGAATTTAAAATATTGAAAGAAATACCATCAAGGTGTTACATTTTTTGAGGAATCAATAACTGCTACCTGCCATTTTATCAGAAAACTCAACCACAACGCTGATGATTTAATTGAAATGATTCATTTTAAAAATATAATCACAGCTTACAATGAATTACAACTAGATGCAATTAAAATTAACCATTTCTCAAAAAAGAAAACTTCCATGACATTCACTATGAGGGGAGATGTACGGCTAAAGATCCAAAGATAATGAATCTGAGAAGGAATAATTTTAAAGACAGAGGTGCATATGCAGACCTTCACTCTAGCCTATTCTGTTCAACAGGATTTCGCTTGATTAAGTCATGTTTTCAAACAGTCTCCAGAAGAATATTTGAACTGAAGAACAAACAAAGAAATTTCCATCTTGAAAATCGCCAGAATTCCTATATTTTTTTTTACTAATTATAGTTTATTTAGGCGAATCAGATGGTATATTACAAATTAATCATTAAGAGCTGGTAGTATTGCTACCTAAGCAAATGGCATGATTTTAAGAAGGACTGCGTGTTCTGCTCATCTGTGACTACCTCTGGACAGCAGACCCAGGAGCCCCATGGAGCACCTCCGGTCTGGGCAAGAGTTCTTGCTGACAGTTGGGTGGGTGACTGCACTGACTGTCCCTTCAAAAACACCTTTCTGTGGGGGAAAGAAATCCAGACACACAAGAAAGAAAGAAAGAAAGAAAGAATGTAGTGTGCACTGGTACCCAGTCGGTATCATCATGGGATTAGAATTACAGCCTCTATCTGTCATCAGCCGTAGTAATTTAGTAATAGAAAATATACCATTAATTCAGCCATGTGTGAACTCTCTGTAATGTTTATTCTTAATTTAAAACTCCAAAGTTTTCTGTATATTTTGTTTTTCATAATTATGTGGGTGAGCTAAAATGGGATGAACTGTAGTCAAATGCATGGGGAAGGCCAGCACAAATCCTGTGAATCACAGCCCTGCTGAGCTTTTGCAATTCCAGATAACTGTTGCTGGCACGCTAAGTACCCTGAATCTTTCAGGATTCAGCCCTATAGGAGCTGTCAGAGCGAGTTACATCAACTGAATAGAGATTTTGAAGGAAAATCTAGTAAACGTATTCCTGAGGGCTGCCTAAGATTTTGTGATCACTGTTATTTCATCGCCTGTAAAAAGGTACAGACACACCAGAACAAGGCTGTTCTGTTCATTTTTCTCTTGATGCAGTCATTTGCTATTCAACAGCCTATCACTACAGTTATTTATGCTATTATTCTGATTTCCAGGTTTAAATTGTTCTCTTTTCATGCTATGTATGAATAATCCAGATCTTGACAAGACTGTTTTATTTGTTTGTAAGCTTGTTTTTCCTTGAAATTTTGCTTCCTGTTTCTACACAGGAAATGAAAAATCAGCATAGTATATAGCATATATTATGTGCCTCTAAAGGGTGATAGGAACCTATTTTCCTTATGTACTTTACCCTAAATGGAACTTCCATTCTTTGTGCTCAGTAATCCAGAAAAAGGGAGAGGGGGAAAAAAAAAACCCTAAGTGCTTTATTGCTATCTCCTACTTTCCCCTTCATAGAAATGGAGCATGATATAAACTAGTCATTCCCTGCATGAAGATTATACAGAAATAAACAAGCTAATTTTATTTTATCTGATGACCCAAAGGAAAATATCATTCCTAAAAATAATTCCTCTTCTCATTTTCCAACCAGCTCCTTCAGCAAATACTTTGGATTAAACAGATTGTCTGACAGATCATAAAAAGCACATAGAAAGTTGAGCATCCTTCATAGGAAACATCCTGTCAACAGCATCCTAATCTTTAAATCTAGTGCCTATTAGCTTAAGTGTCCATGAATGTAGCTGCTATAACAGCTAAACAAGAAGAAATCTCTATCCACATAGCCAGAACTAAACATACACAGAACTCTACAGATTAAACTCCCTACCCTGAATTTAATCTAGAAACAATGAAGCAACCAGACCCATGGGAAGAGCAAGTATCATGTTGCTCATGACCAATGAAGCTTAAAATACAAACAGCGTTAACTTTTAGCACCTAAAATATACAGCATAAAATACAAACTGTAACTCCAGGATAATACCAAACTCCTTCAAAAAACACACTGCAATCCCTCCTTAAGGGAGGCCAAAAGGCATATTTTCTGTTACAGTATCAGGTTCAAAAATACAGGTCTACTAGTACAAATTAAGATGAAGAATTTCAATCTAATGAGAAACCTTGAAGTTAGTACATCCCAGGAAAAAGTGACCTGATCGCATAACTGCTTCTTTTGACGTGTAAAAAAAAAATACCCTTCTCGCCCTGGCCCCAACTGTGTTCCATAAAGATAAGGCAAAAAGTCAGGTCCTCTCTTCTACCATCCACTGGGCTCCCAGACTCTCTCACTTCTTTCAGCACCATTGGGCTATTCCAACCAAAAGGTGGAAGATCTGCACAGCATCCAGGGCACCATACAACCAGAGCATTTAAAGCCATTATAGCTGAGAAAGTAGCTTCTGGCCATTGCCTCAGAGCTGCGGTCAGCCACCCAAGAAGGGAGAGAAACAGTTTTAGTTTGACAGTTTCAGTTAGAAGCTTCTAAATAGCAGCTTTCTGTCATTTAGGCTGACTTAATGTCTTTTCCATTAGGTGCTAAGTGTTGCTAATTTCATTGTTAGGCATCTAATTCTCACCACTCAGTCTGGGTAACATAGATGCCTCCAGCCTTGTGCCATTCCTGGACTCCTACATAAGTTCCCAGTTTGTGCACATGACAGTGTTATGCACCACAGTTCCCAAATCACTTTGGGGACTGGCCTGTATTGGCCTACTTTAAGAAAGAGAATTGGAGATGTCTCAACAGCTAAGAAGGACCCACAGCAAGTATATAAAGCTACTAAGGCTTACAGAACGAGGAATTCCCAGAAATACCAGAAGCAACCTGAACTGCAATGTGCATGTCTGCCCCTGGCTTAGAAGTCTGGAAGGATGGATAGGACAGATCTGAACTGCATGAGGTTTTTTTTCCTCAGAACTCTCCTACAGCATATCAACAGCGAGGTGTAACTCTTCCTGGCTTGCCAAGTTATACAGTCTCTCCTTTGGTCCGTCATACACATTTAGGAAGCTGCTTTGGAATGAGATGAGAACTTTTGAGTTCTAATACACAAAGTATTCAGAAAAACAAACAAGCAAACAAAAAAAAACCACTTTACATCCATCACTAATGTCACTATCACTCAACGGATCTGTATCCTAAACAAAATCAGTCACTGAGCAAGGAGTTCTTAACAAACTTGAACCTGGAAAGCAGAAGACAGTTCTAATGAGATGGACTAGGGTTCCTGAAAGAGATACTTTTGGTATACTTAGCTGGTTGGCAGAGATGAAAGGGGGAAAAGGAAGCCTACAGAAAAAAAACCAGAATTTTTCTTAAAGAGAAAGGGAAAAAAATCAGACCAAAAGCAAAGATAGTTAAATTGCAGTGCACAAAATTAAGCTCACAGTTGGGAAGCAACGTGTAGTGATATGACTGAGGTTAACCATGTTCCTGCAAACATTGCTAGCTTCCTCAGGAAGTTTCAAATGACACTAGTAAATAAGACATTTCATTTTAAAGACATCAATTTCTTCCTACAGAACCACCAATGTGTCAAAATTAAACAATTAACACAATTACTTTCAGTCTTTTTAATAACCCAATAGTAGCAACACTTGTTTTGGAGAACTGTTTTAAGCACTATGAGAACAGAACGAGGGGAAAAAAAGGTTCAGAATTAAATTTATGTTGTTGAAATATATCACCTATATGAATAGAGGAAACACACCAAGTGAACTTTTTTCCTAATACATCTAGTTTTTAAGGCAGCTGATAGTTTGGAAAATGGCTTCTACATGCTGCAACATATACATCTCAAGATGTCATGTAACAACGAAATACTGCAAAAATTGAACACTGCAAGCTCCTGGAGTGCAAGATAAAGCCAGAAACACAGGCACAGGAAATCGTGATTCTGCGTACCAGAAAATGGAAAGTAATGCTAGCAGTTGCAACACTGACTGAAACACTGTATTGATGAGTCCAAAAGGAAGCCAGAAACAGTTCCATACACAAAGGAAAACAAAAATCCTAAAGCGAAGTGAACCATTTTTTGCATCTCCAGAAGGACAAAGCTAAATGTACAGACACCCTTCAACATGTTGGAATAGGCATATAGTACCCTTGAAAGTATGTATTTTTTTTGGAATGACTAAGTCATGACTTGATATGATCCATGCCTTCCACTACAAACACCAACTAACGGCAACAGTACTTAACAGCCTACAAAAATGTCAGTGTTCCTAAAAATTGTTTGGGTGTTTACAGACATGCTCTTTTCTCATGAAACTCAGGAAATTATTCAGGTTACTAAGTACATGTACCAAGTGCTATTTTAGACATTGGAGTATCTGACGCATCCCCATAGGCTGCCAGATGTGCTATAGGATTTACAGGACATTCATGTTTTCTGAAGATGCACCTTGAGGTCACGCAGGATAGCATGAATATCACAAACTAGGTCTTCAGGTGTATTAATTGCAAGTCAATTTAAAGTGCCTCCACAAATAGAGACATTGAAGATATATTCTCTTTTTATCGTATCGAAATATAAGTAAAGAGATAAGCTCAAAAAAACATTAAGTGCTCTACTTGCTAAAAAGTCAGCATTTGCAGCTCACAGATGTTGGCTTACTTCTATAGCCAAAGTACACTACTGAATCCTATAAAGTCAAGCCAAAATACACTTTCCTACAGGTGAAAAAGGAGTTAAGAAAAAATGAAAATTTCAAATTTATGCAAAGATTTTACCAAAGAATAACATCCATGATCTAATGCAAACAAAGGAAGGGAGCAAGCATTATGTTTTTCCTCTTCACCTACACAAGCACAGACCAAACCTTTCCTTTTTTAGCTAAGCTAACAGTTCTATTTACATATTTATACTGAATTGAAATGGTCTAATAATTTTTCTAAGGTTTCCATACTGAAACCTGACAAGCACTTAAGAAATGTGTGCGATACTTAAGAAAAAAAACCAAACAAAAAAAAGCAGGGTCATTTATGAGCATGTACCGTAAAGTTTGGAAAAAATATTCTGTAGGTCCGACAGATGCTCAATCATTTTAGCACTTTTTAGGAATTGTTTAATCTCTGCCTCTTTCCATATAAAAACAAAAATTAAGTAAGTCTTCCACACTCATACAGAGAAAGAAATAATACGAATTTTGGATCTGTTTTTGTTCCTACTACCATCAGCGGAATCTTGACCATTTATTTGACTGAGCAAAAATAGCCTGGCCTTATTACTCTGGAGTCCCAGAGTAGGGGATCAGATTGTTGAATACATGAACTAATCCGATTAGTCAGTGAAAGGACTGAATAACTTTTCAGTCATGATTTTTCAGAATTTCAGCATGATCCACTCTCACCAAATGAAAGCACCTTAAAATGGGGCAGATGTAAGGCTGTGAGTGAAATTAAAACCAGTCTTACACTGCAATTTATAATGTATAGTGACTCATATTCTCATCTATTTCCTGATCTCTCAAATCCATCCAGTCTTTAAATATAATAAAATAATATGATTATGTTTCCAGGTGTTCATTTAAAATGGCTTCAGAAGTTTAAAGCTGTGTATAAATCTGGTCAATTAATATTTGTTAATTAGGCAATTATTTAAATTAATATAACTGAACTTTCCTAACATCTTTTTTCCTCTATTCTTTATCATAGTAAGAACAAAAGGCAAAAAATTGTCTTCCTGCTCCCCAAAACCTAGAAGTTCCTTCTCCCCTTCCTGCATCAGGACAGAAGTAAGATTACTGAGATTTTTTTCACCAAAAATTAATCGAGGCAGGAAAAATGTAGAAGAGTGACAGACAGAGAGGGAGACTGACGTCAAAACAAACATGGCCCAGAACTAAGAGCATTCAACTGAGAAGTGAAAGACAAAGGGTTAAATTCAGGCCCTCTGCCTGACATGGACAAGATACGAAATAACTGTGTTAAATCCTGGATGATTCTCCTAACCATTCACTGTATTCCGGTGTAGATCAATCCTGCTTCTGCTATAAGTAACATTGCTGTAGCTTATGTAAGTATGAGCTTGGTATGCACTAGCCATGCAAATTATTTACCCTGTTTTTCAAGTATTACACCTGGAATGAACTCCCTGACATCAGTACGTCTGCACAAGGCACAATCACGCAGGAAAAGTTTTGCTGCTTGCAGGATCCCACATTTGTACCAAGAACCCCGAGACTGTGCTATTAAAGCATTACGGAATTTGCTACATTCATATGAGGGAAAAACAAATTTAAAAAAAAAAAAAAAAAATCAGCATCTTGGCTTGGAAGACATTTTGTCAAAAACAACTCATACCTAGCATCAGGGAGGAACATTTTGAGCAAGCTAACCCTCAACATCCTCAATTTCAAAGATTTATGAGATTATTGAACAACCTACTCTGACTTGCTCAGAGCTGTACAGTCTATTTCATTAGCATACATTTTCAGACATTCTGAGGTTGTTTACACATACACAAGGGAATGTAACACATTCAAATATTTCTGATCCCCATTACATGGGATGGTAAACCACATCAGACTTTTCATTTTATGGATATAGACCCGAGTTCTACAACTACCAAATACATTCATAAAAGGCATAAACCCAAAGAAAATAAAATAAATCCTTTCTCCAGGCTGCAAAGCAGTTGCAAAACCATTCTGCTGAGCTCTCCACCCCTATGCTGACATGACCTCTGAAAGCAGTCTTCTCCATATAGATGATGAGAAAATTTCCACATTACTTAACAGATTGCTGTTTAAATTATCTATCATACCGAGTGTTTAGAAAGAATCTGTTATTTGTAATTTGTAATTTTCAAAGTGTGTGAAAGAAAGAAAATCAGTTCACACCATTTGCAGTAAGCAGAGGCATCTTTTCTACCCCAAGTCATGTTTTTAAACTTTTAAACACATTTATACTGAGAATAAATTACAGTGGTATGACAGCCTTAACCACAGCACCCTGAAAAATTGCAGCATCAAATCAATGCAATATTAACTACCTGAAATTGAGATTAAACTGAATAGGTGGGATAGCATAGCAAGCACATGTTCATATATCTATTTTGAACATTTCATATAATTAGCCACTATCCCTTATTGAGCTTTGAAATTCTGCTACCAGTTGTGCGAATACGCATTTATGAGTCAGGGCCAATATGAACACTTTACAGAATTTTGTTCTACTCTTGTTCATTGGAAGAATCATTTGGAAAAAATACATCCATTTTAAAACAGAAATGGCAAAGTACTCTTTCTTTTCCGCAGTGAAATGCAAGCACGTTTACCTTCAGTAGTTAAGTAATGAAGATACTTTTTCCATGTGCAATAAAGTCCAGTAAGTCATTTGTGGACTAGCTGAAGTGATTGGTAATTCAGTTACAGACCCAGTACCCCAAGCATACAAAGCAATCACACACTGATTTAAGTTAATGAATACAGACCTGAGTTCCTCTGATACCAAATAAAATAGTAGATTAGAGTTGAAATAAGACATTTCTTGTGCTTGATTCCATCACCTTTAATTGAACTGCATGTAACATTTCAACCCTCAAAAAAATCCTATTAATTTCTCTGAGTCAGTTTTGGGAGCAGGTGGTGGGAGACAGTAGTAGCTGGAGCTGAACTACACCTCGTTGCAGAACCATAATGAGTATCTTTTTCTTGTAAGATTTTTTTTGCACTCTCATAAAGCGACCAGCCATAGGTAAATGCATTAAGTATCTGTACATTAAATCAGATTCAGGACAGAAATGTTAACTCACTCTATTAATTTCCCAAATGGGAACTTCAGGGGGAAAAAGGTAATCTCCCCATAAACTGCCTGATTTGAGAACCTTTCTTAAAACAATGAAAAACAACAACAACCAAAAAAAAAATAATCAAAGATCTCTTATAGAATAATTGTTAAACAAGGAGGCACAGCAGTGTTGCATTAGAAAATCAAAAATGTTCTATGGTGGGCCTACATACAGATAGATAAAGAAAAGTAAACAGTATTTCAAAAGACATCTATACCATTCTGTAACTGCACGCAAATAAATACAAATGCAGTATTTTAAGCACAGTTATTGATTTTAGAAGGTGCGATATGAATTTGTTCCACATGTGGTTATTTAAAACCTGCTTTTACTCCTTACTGTTGATCTGTTTTATCTGAATATGCTTTCACTATGTTTGTTTGATGCTTTTATTCACTCCTTATTGTTTATCCATAAAGAATTCATTATTGGAAGGACTTATTCACTCAAATCAAAGCCCTTTTTCAGTTTTAACAAGGTTACATCTAATATGTGCTTGCAGTCAATGCAGGTTTTTTTGGGTTTTGTCATTGGGTGGGTTGGGGTTTTTTTGTGTGTGTGTGGTTTTTTGGTTTTTGTGGGTTGTTTTTTTTTTTAAAAAACGAACTTATTAAAGGAAAACATTAAGGTTTCAAGCCAAAATAACGCTCCATGCTCCACAAACCTACATATTTTGTATAAAAACATGCAGGCTTTTGCCCTATAGCATTTCAGAAATCTACATGGCAAAAGGAATTAATCCCTTGTCCACAGACTTCTAAAAGCAGATGCCACTGTATTCATGTTCTGATAAATGCAATGATCAGCTACAAAATAATGGAAAAATCTTGTTCATTTCAGAAATGAAAGTTCCAGTTAATTGTCATATGAGAAGCCCATTCACGTATACATATAGAGAGAGTTTGATATATACAACTAAATTTTTTACCTATTCAGGTATCTTTTCAGTGTTATTGTCACTTTGACCTGACATTCCTTGGCTTCAGTTGCAGTGACGTTGGTTCCAGAACATGGGCATGAACCTTCAATATAAAAAAATCAGTAATTCATGCACTCAATTCACAGAGGTGAGAACACTGATTTAAAGTCATAAATTATCTTACTAGTAACAGCTCTGAGATAATCCTTTTCAGAAAATGGATTGTAGGGTTTAACCAATGTCCTCCTTTTTATTTATGTGACATTCAAAATAAACTATCGTTCACTATATAAGTACATATGGATGTATGTTTATATATACATGTGTGTATACACACATACATATATACTCACGTTTATGTTTACTTTGGGTTATTTCCTCCTTTTAGTTTCCTAAAAATTAGTCCTACCAGCACATATTAGAGAATTATTAATTTAAAACTGTATTTTCCTTGAGCAAATATTTTTTTACAATTTAAATCATGTTTTCACAGAAGATGCCTGATAAATTATGCTGATTATCTTAATTTTCTACGTAATGGTAACAGAATACCTGTTTAATGCATTTTCAAACTAATAAAATGTTCCCAGTTATCATATACTTCCCTAGTAATTATCAACTGTTCAAAAAGAATTATTTATCTGTTAAACATGCCTTAACTCTCAAAAATATTTTAATCATGAGAAGCTTGACACAAGAACTAAAGAAATCGGCAGTAACAGTATCACTTAATGCAGCAGCCCTTGGTTTAGGGTGTGTCACACACACTGGATAGTACGGTAAGTCTTATGTACGCAAGGGGCTAAGTACATCCCCAGCTATGTGCAGTCAATAGTCCTATCAAAGTTGGCGTAAATTAAAGCTTTCATTAGCGTAAATAGGAAAAAGTTACTACATTTTCATATCTTAGATACAAATAAAAGCATATATAAACATATGAATATATTGAAGAGATTGATAGTATTGGTTGATTTAAGAGCTTGATTGGTATATCTAAGGCTTGATTGATATGCTGCTCACAAACTGCTATTAAATATAACTCAGTTTAAGCTTTATAAGAGTAAAATACATATTCATACTATATTCAAAACTGCATGGTAAATTTTTATTTCAGATATATGGACAAAATTAATGCAATAATCACATAATAAAAATCTGAAAAGTCAAGTAGCCAAGCCAAAACTGTCATATTTGTATCTGCCCACATTCTGGATCATGGCTGTGTGAAAATGATCTGTGAGCCAGGAGAAAAGATGCACAGCAGGGACAGCACTGTCACACAATAAATACCCCAGGTTTCTTTACGAATAACTCTCAGGAGTAGAGGAATGTTTAAAGTTTGCTACAGGGCTTGATTTCGAGGGGAGAAACGTTTTGAGAACAGCAAAAGCACAAGAGTTCTTATCGTAGGCTACATCCTGGTCTTACTGCATCATTTTACTACAGAAACCCATCTGATCTTGTCCATTTTAATTACAAGGGGGTACAGACCTATTTCACATCTGCTCACTGAGCCTGAGAAATGAAAGTGAGAAGTGAAAAGGAAATGAGAAGTACCAGGAATACAAACAACCTGAAACATAAGCATTTAATAAATTCCTCCTTTCCTTCAAAACCAGTTCTAATCATTTATTGTGAAATATATTTGAGCTCGGTCCACAGCTTATTTTAATTCAAATAAACGCATCTAAATTCCTCCCATCTTTACCACTACAGGATATTTTTTTTTTTTGCTTATTCTTTAATCATTTTGCCAGCAGTATGCTGAATGCTATTTCTTTAAGAATGCAATCTATAGCATTATATTCCAAAATGGCCATGACTCCCAAGTTGCAACATGCTAGATATTCATAGGTTTTCAAAGCTGCTGGTTAAAGAAATAATGAAAGGATCTAAGGTTTATGCATGAATCAGCATCCCCTTGTCATAATGTCATGGTGCAGTGATCCCTGCAGAGCTGTAAGACTTGATTTAAAACAGAAAAGGTCAACTCTTTTGAGCCAGCAGGATTAAAGATCCAAGATCGTGCCTATATTACCTCTGTGACAAAGCTACTATATGAAAAACTTGTTACAGTTATGGAGATTTTATAGTACTCCATAGGAAACCTCTCTTTAGGTGACCCCAATATCCTTTCAGTGAAAAAATATGTGAGTATATAATACAGCTATCCCTGTTTGGGTTGGTGAATTTAAGAGGAAAGTACTTCATCTTCACCAGTTTGCTCTTTCCTTGTTTTGAAGAAAAAAATCTGATGTCGCTGATGGTCAGCACTTCTCCAATTAGACTACTCAATTACACTGTGCTGAAGGACAATAAAGTCCAGTGGTTTGGATACCTTCCAATTCTTCCATGAATTAGCTGCAGTGCTGTACCTCTGCCCCAGCTGCAAAAAGCCAAAGAGGTTCTGTTAGAGTGAACCGCTTTGTTAACGTTTGCCTTTACCACCTAGACTGTAACCCTCTGAATCACCAAGAATTCTTAAAAAGGGCTAAGTCTAGCCCATTTCTCTTGAAGGATGTAACAGTAGTCATGGCAGTGAATATTTATCTTAATTGTGCCATCAGTCTGAAGAAAGACTGCACCATCTCTCGATCAAAACCATTAAGCCTCCTCAGGACACCGACTTGCGAGGTGTCAAACTGCAATTAGATTCCAACAGCTACTCCTGATGACCTGTCAACACAGCTTTGCACAAGACTTGCAACAGTTCAACAACCTGAAGTGACTATTTGCTACGGATATATTATGTGAGTTAAGGCTATCTACCCACAGAGTCTCCATTCCTCCTGTGCTACACATATCTTCTGGTCACCTTTAAATGACTGAGTAGTCTTACACTGTTTCAAACATCCCATCTCCTCTTTTCTGGAAGTTTAGGAACCTAATTTAAAACTAGTACCAGCAATATAACTCGTTCATCTGAAAACTGTTTCCTCCATCAATGAGCTCCGAGCAAGGGCTGACAAAAGCACTTCGTAAAGTTTGGGGATTCCTTTAAATAGCTGTACAGTGGGTTGGTTGGTTGGTTGTTTTTCAAGCGGATGGAATTGCACACCCCGGCTTCCCTCTGGTTGCCAGGCGGCAGGAGGGAGGCTGCCGCCTGCCGGGTGCCGCCCGCCCGGCGCGCAGGGCTGCACACCGCCTCCCTCTCCCGCACCGCCGGCCGGAGCTTCTGCAGCCCGAGAGCAGGCTGGTTTGGGGCTTCTAAATCGAAAGCTGAAATATTTCGGCTGTCGATTTCAGAAAATTTACTTGTTATTCTTAGGGCAGGACGAGGTCATTACATCTATTACGGTTTAAGCCTGCCTCTATGTTTCTGTGAAGGAAAATCACCTTCCCGGAGTGAAACATCTGGGTAAATACTGAAGCATTTTCAGTTTCATATTATCCTACATTTCTGTGACCTTCTTTTACACCTGCATTGTTTAACCGTTGATAGCGCTGGTTTTGGACACAGGTTCTTTGTAGACTATTCTGAAAAAAAAAAACCAACCTGCAGGTTTTTCAATATTTCAAAAAAGAATGAGTGTAAAGGGGACAAAAAAAAAGATGGATCCTCCTTAACCATTTGTGCATGCAGTGCTCTGCGATCAGCTGCTAAATTCTGCTTCTCATATGGCAAATATTTGTCTTCAGAATTCCTTGTTCTCCAATCAAACGTTTCTGGGAAGGTAATCAAGGAACTACTATACATATTTTTAGCATATGCTTCACTAGTCAATTAAATCCAATTGACAAGATAACTTCACTAAACCATCAGTGGTGATTGAGGTGATGAAAAAGCAAGTACATATTCATATCTTAATTTGGTGCTCTTCAAACTGCTTGAAAATGGAAGCCTTGGACGAGATTCAGAGAAAGGGAAACCCAAAACGTGGATAGCATCTCCCTTCTGCTTAAGTCTGAAAGTCCATTACTGCAGAATACAGCCTACACACATCATCTGATTATTACAAGAGTTCTCCAAGGAAGACAGCTAAGCTCAAGAACAAGGCTGATGCATGCACACAGACACAGATAAAAAACTTGATGGGATCGGAGAAAAATATGAATCCTTTACTTTCACAAAGACCAGGTGGCTATACTTGTCTCTAGTACCAGTAGAAAAAAAAAAATTCGGGCATTTTACACAAATTATTTTCAGGATTTCATTGACTTCAGAGAACTGAGAAACACAGAAAGACCCATCACATTTCTGCAGAATGCCATCTAGACCGCTACACAACCCATTACTTCATCGACAGTCCCAGTAACATACACTTCAAATACTAACCACATGCAGTTCTGGTTGCTGGAAACTCTCGTCACCTAAGAAAGCAAGAACTCCCCAAACAGTTTGCAAAGATTAGCAAAGTAGCCTTACTGTGGCTGGTTACATGCTCTGACCTTTTTTGACTTCAGCTGTGTGTGCTATACCCTCCTACCCTCACACAAAAGCTCCTTGGGCTGAACTCTTGCACCACCTATCCCAGCGTCTGTGCCAAGATGCCCCTCTTCAGCACCACCTCACCTACCATAATGTAGCTAAATTAGGGAAATAAAAAAAAAAAAAAGGGTCGCCAATGGAGGGGACTTGCTCTCGCTGATAGCTAACATCCAGATTCAGTGTCCCTTACAGCTTGTCCCAGGAGAGACGAGGAAACGCCTCGGGGGAGCGCAGCACTGGGAGGCCGATGAGCCGCAGCTCGGCGGGAGTGGCCAGCACGGCACAAGAGCGGGCTCCCTCCTCCTTGCTGACCGCGTTGCTACGGGGCCCCCGCTTTCGCTTGCAACGGGCACGTCGGGCAGGGCAGCGGGGGGAGGCGAACACCCCTCCTCGCTCTGGGCACGACTCCCTCCCGCTCACAGTTCTCATCACTCACGGGCAGCGCC
>NW_009204613.1:0-2262 GCF_000690835.1 Fulmarus glacialis
TGATGCTATGATTCTATGATTCTATGATCAGCATATGTACCTTGCATGGCTTAGCTGGTGTAATTGCAAATAGATAGCTATTGCTTCATCTTTGGTTTCCTGTTGTTTTGCTCTTTCCTCTTACAAACTTATAATTTTTGAGGAAACATGATATTATAAGTTAGAGAAAATAAAAATTGCAGTATAACTTTTTTTCAACATTGTATTTGTATGGTTTTGTGACAGATAAATGTAACATTTGTGTGTCAGCTGGGGCAACAGAAGGATTGCAATTTCCATTTACACAGACAAGCATCTGCTTTGGTTGTATTTCTGGAGATTTGTTCTAGGCAGTGTGTGGGAGATCTAAAGGAGAAGGGACTAAATTATTTGAAATGTCTAATTTAAAATATTTCTAAAAAAAAAGCTTAGTCACCTTTTAAAAGTGCATTATGAATGTTACTTAATTTATTTTCAAATTTTATGGTTATTTCTGTCTCTGAATTTGCCAGTTGTTATAGACCTCATATTTGAGAAGCTTTCTTTCTCACAGAATTTCTCCTCCTGCTGTTTGATGACATGAAGGGGTCATAATTCTTTGTTTATGATCATCCAATCTGTTACTTGGAGTGTCTGTAATGTCAAAAATAAAGTATTATGTGTGTGACTTGTCAGTACCAACAAGTAGCAAACAGATGATAGGACATGGGCAACAATACTCAATATCGAGGTTGAATAATTCCCAATTTTATAAAAGTAGAAAAAGTAGAAGTAAATTTAGTAGATTCATATTTTAAAAACACCATGCCTCCTCACAGAAAAAAAAGAATGATTCTTTTATTTCTTTCTTATCTTACAATTGCATGGAATAGTATAAAAAAGGGGAACTTCAATAAATAAAAATGTACTTTTTGTCTTGGATGAAAGGTAAACTAAAATATTATAGGCATGAAAAACTTAATTTCTTTATAACCAAAGTGTTGCAGGCTATTTGGAAATACTAGCAAACTGTTCCATAGAAAGCTTGTCTATTTATTGAATTTTCACAGAGATGTGAAGATTTGGCTTGTAAAAAAGGTGTTGCAAGATCAGGATTCATCTTAGTGAAAGAGCGCTAAGTGTGGGAATGGAAGCAGCTATAAGACAAAACAATGATAAAACACAAGTGACTGTGAGGTTGTTCCCTAATCAGTATTTATCACTGGATGTTGATTGTCATTGTAACTATGCAATAGTCACTTCAATATGCTCATACAGATTATGAGATTATTTAGAAGAGGATGAAAGGGGCCAGAGACTCACTTCTGAAGTAGCATACATAAAATATTTTCAGTATAATGACAGCTAAAGTGAGCAAAATTGCAAATTCAGATACCTGGTATATAAAGAAAAAAGTCCATGCAATTAAAAAAGTTGGCATTTGCTTCTCAGTCTTGCAAGGATATATGACTAATCTGACAAAACAGGAGTCACTACTGAGTATTTCTGGGGAACAGGTTGTCTCTGAAATGATTTGTGTTATTCTAAGATTTTGATACTTTAGTTCTCCACAATTTTCTGATGTGGAATTACACTATTGGCTGGTTATAGAATCATAGAATCATTAAGGTTGGTGTCGTGGTTTAACCTGGCAGGCAGCCAAATACCACACAGCTGCTAGCTTACTCGCCCCCCGCCCAGTGGGATGGGGAGAGAATCGGAAGGGTAAGAGTGAGAAAAACTCATGGGTTGAGATAAAGACAGTTTAATAGAACAGAAAAGGAAGGGAAAATAATAATAACAGTAATAATAGTAATAATAATGACAATAATAGAATATACAAAATGAGTGATGCACAATGCAATTGCTCACCACCTGCGCTGACCGATAACCAAGTAGCGATCTGTACTTCCTGGAACACGCCTACCATTCATATACTGAGCATGATGTCACATGGTATGGAATACCCCGTTGACCAGCTGGACAAGCTGTCCCAGCTATGCTCCCTTCCAGCCTCTGCTTGGTAGAGCATGGAAGCTGTCCTTGACAGGGTACTTAGCAGCAACTGAAAACATCAGTGTGTTATCAACACTCTTCTCATACTAAATCCAAAATGCAGCACTAGGAAGAAATTTAGCTCTATCCCAGCCAAAACCAGGACAGTTGTAAAAGACCTCTAAGATCATCGAGTCCAACCGTCAACTCAACACCACCATGCCCACTAAACCATGTCCCTAAGCGCCTCACTTACACAACTTTTAAATACTTCCAGGGGCAGTGACTCAACCACTTCCCTGGGCAGCC
>NW_009204614.1:0-4123 GCF_000690835.1 Fulmarus glacialis
GAGGGGCCCAAAACTGAACGCAGGATTCTAGGTGCTGCGGTCTCACCAGTGCCGAGTACAGGGGGACAATCACTTCCCTACGCCTGCTGGCTACATTATTTCTGATACAAGCCAGGATGCCATTGGCCTTCTTGGCCACCTGGGCACACTGCCGGCTCATGTTCAGCTGACTGTCGACCAGCACCCCCAGGTCCTTTTCCTCTGGGCAGCTTTCCAGCCACTCTTCCCCAAACCTGTAGCGTTGCATGGGGTTGTTGTGACCCGAGTGCAGGACCCGGCACTTGGCCTTGTTGAATCTCATACAATTGGTCTGAACCCATTGATCCAGCCTGTCCAGATCCCTCTGTAGACCTTTCCTACCCTCAAGCAGATCAACACTTATATTGACTAAACTTGTTCAAATCATCTGTTAAGATACTGCAGACTAACTATACCCTTTGTTTGTCTCTGCTCACTTTTCCAATCAGCCAGTAAAGCACAGGAACATGAGGAATGAGTCAGTTTATCTTCTTACAGTACCAATTTCTGGTATTAGAATTAAACACCAGGTTCAAGGACCCAGCTCCCATAGGTATGCCACAGGACACAAACTAGGCATTTGGGGTCCCTTCACTGCCAATAATACCTAGGCACTTCTGGAAAGGCAGGCAGAAAGTTTGCCTGTTTAACACTTCAATACTTCTCTGGAGTGTAGACATTCAAGGCACCCCATAACAGTAATCAAACATTGGTCAAATCTACATACCTATATGTAACTAACTATGTAACTAACTCTACCTGAGTTAGTCACAGAAGCTGCTTTTACAATTAAAGAACACTAATGGGTGTGACTCACTCATGATGAATCACTGTCTAAAAGTGTGGGTTTTTTTTTCCCACTGCCTGCAAAGTAGCTTGGGAAAATGCATTTACGTGCAATCATCTGAACTTAGGTTCATCAGAAGTTAGTTGAGATGAAACACATACTGCATGTTTCCTTTTCCTCGAGCTGAGAGCCCTGTTCTGTGGATCGACGACCTGATGGGAAACGCCTTTTATTTTTTAAGAGATGAGGACCAACAACGCTTTGTAGCCTTGTGATTAGCATGCTTTGCCTTGCCTGTTATATCTTGGGCAGAAGCTGTAGCCACCAGGCTGTAGGCTTTGGCAGACATGCCTTTTCTCCTCCTGTTGAAGCTGCCCCGATATGTAGTCAGGAGTGCAAGAAATGTAGACATAAAGGGAAGCATGATTTAGCATACTGATTGGGCACTCAAAAGCAGAGAGCAAGAAACATGAATTTAATCTACTGATTACACTCATCAGGGAGAAATCTTAGATTCTGGTCCCTCCTCCCTTTGTTATTGATATTTTAATACTATTTTCTAAATAAAAAAACATTTAAACGGTTCAAGAGGCAACATATAGCCAATGCCTATAACTTGTTGTATAGGTCTCAGCTCACTGCCACATAGCTTGTAGCTCAGCTAAACAGGTTCCACTGTTCGTAGCAGTGATTTTCACTATAATTATGCTAAGGTTTTATAGTAATCATACTGCAGCAACACAAACTTCTAAAAATACCCTCATGATTTTTTATAAGTTCAGCCAGATTTTTTCAAGGTATTGAGTATTTATTGTCTCTTCAAAACATATTGAGATTCATTTAACATAGCCAATTATGAGCTGCCTGAGGTGTTTACATAAACACTTCATCGACCCTTCTGAAGTTAGTCCCATTAAACATGAATGAGTCCAAGCTGGACTTGTTATTTTGCTAGTTTCTGAACCTTCCCAGTGAGCGCTTAAAAAAATATGCAGCTATTATACATTAAGAAGTGTCTTTCTTTGTGTGGGTCTACTTCATTCTTTTTCTTTTGTTTTTTTTTTTCTTTTTTTCTTTTCTTTTTTTTTTTTTTTAAGATAGAATGAAAACAAACAAAGCACAGAGCCCAGCCAGAACTTACTCAAATCTCTGGCTTATTTGCATTTTCTATTCCAGTAGTGTAAAAGACCTGTTCAAGGAAAAGACAGAAAAGGAGTCAAAGTGCCTTTGGTAGCCTCTAGAAGTACAATGCAAATAAAGAATGCCAGCAACAAGCAATCCTCCAAGAGTTTGAAAACTGTTCTGAAGCAAAGAAAACAATGTTCCAACTCAACTTCCTATTAAAAAATGTCTGTTGCAGTTTGAGCATTAGTCAGCTACATCCACAAATCTCATGTGATTTCTTCCTCTTAGCAGCATGAAAAACAGCAAGGAGGATTACAGTACACTACAGCACTTGAGCATATGCTTGTATCTACCTCTAGACAACAACAGACTAATGCAAAAAAATGAAATTAAATCTCTGCTTAAGAGCTTTTATGAATCAAAAAACAAACTCTTTAAGTAAAACCTGACTCTTAAGGCATATTTACACAAAATACAATCTTCACTGTCCTTCAGAAAGAACACGAATTTAATGTTCCTCCTGTATCTGCTTTAATTTACTATAAGCCATGAAGATTTTACCCACTATTATTTTACTACATTAATAAATGACAAATGGCATCAAATATCTAGTGTTTTTCTAGTGAGATTTTATAGTAATAGACAACGAATGTAAAAGCCACTTGGAAAATGAAAAGCTAAGCCCTCTAACAGGGAAAAGGTTGCAAAACAAAGAAAAATGTTAGCCATTGTTTTTTCATTCTCATCACTCTTGTTATTTTATTAGGGGTTTAAATATAAGTGATATTTTTCTGAAAAATATCCTCAGATTCCTATGATATATATACTTTTCCCTAAAATTATTTTATTTTAAATGTCTATTTTAGTATTTACTAAGCCAAAAGCCTTAAAGTGGAATGCTTTAATGAAAGGATTAATTCTACTGTGAATCGGTACCTGGAAATTGCAGAGCCTTTCATGGTGTTGCACCTATATAAGAGAAAAGAAAACGTATTACAAATTATTTATTTTTTGTTCTCAGTGTTGTAGCTGCCACATTTTTCATATCTCTCTCACCATTCAACAAGCCGTCTCAAAAAATCCTAATAGACTTTGGCAATGAGCCATATTTCATACATGCTTAATTGAAGATCTTGGCCTAATCGTTTGCTATGCCATACATATGCATTTTAAGTGAAGTGTAAGTAACTGGGACTGTTATTAACTACAGAACGAATGTAAATGGATTACATAATGTATTTCTGTAATGCATGTATTTTGAGCCAGTAAAATGACCTTTGAAAATTACTGAGATGTGTGAAAATGCCATTTACTGTAATAGGAATCAGCAAAAGAAGGTGAACTGTAGGTGAGACTTAACATTTCTTAAATTTTCAAAATCTAGGCAACATTCAAAGGCTGTGCTGTGAATATTTAACCACCTTTAGGAAATACATGCAGTACACATGCGTCTTGCAAAAGTGTTAAGCTTTGTTACCTTCACATTTAAACCAGCATGGTTTTCTATTTTAACACTTTGTTATTAATACTACATTCATTTCTAATCAGAAACAGAAGTAAATGCATGGTATTAGAAGAGATTTGTGAAATTATAATTTATTAACACTACCTGAATACAAGCAGAGCTTTTGACAAGATATAACATTTTAAAAGTAAAAAGTCACTGACTTGAGTATCTTATAGTTCAAAGAACAATGCAAAAGACAGTGACATATTTGGAGACTTTGAGGCCATTTTGTGATAGAGGTTCCACTAAACTGTAAAATTAGAATTCAGCTTTCACGTAAAGCATAAATTCAGGATGTTGGAAAAGATAACATGCCCTCTTGTCAAACTTTCCTCTTCTTTTGAGAACTTGATGAATTTTCTGAGGGTTTTTTACAAGTGAAGTTGTTGTTAATTGGGTCATTGATGAAATTTATTACCCAAGTAATTTTTTATTTCCACAAATGATTACAAGAATAAGATAGAAGGGATTCGTCCAATCTCACTTAGAACTAATGATGAAATCCTGTGCAGTAAGTATTAGTTAAGATTGCTACTGGTTTTTTTTAAATTCTTATAACTGTACAGCCCACTAGAAGAAGGACTAGGCCAATCACTCAAATTAACCTTAAATAGTACTTATGTGAAAATATTCAGCCAGTCATGTCCAAAACTGTCTTGATTTTAACCCTAGCCAGCAACTAAACA
>NW_009204615.1:0-4007 GCF_000690835.1 Fulmarus glacialis
AGGGAGCGGAGGGGGGAGGCTGCCTCCCCAATCTGCTGCCCTCGTTGC
Source organism: Fulmarus glacialis (assembly GCF_000690835.1). Classification (NCBI taxonomy): domain Eukaryota; kingdom Metazoa; phylum Chordata; class Aves; order Procellariiformes; family Procellariidae; genus Fulmarus; species Fulmarus glacialis. Next base: position 49 of record NW_009204615.1, read on the forward strand.
GGCTTAGGGCTTCCCTCCCCCGGCAGCGTCCCGGCCAGAACTCTCCCCCCCGCTTTCCGCCGTTATTCGTTCGCTTTGTTACTACTATTGACCATTTTTTAAGGGTATGTTGTAGGCTTCTCCCTGGAACGGAGCCCTGCCGCGCTGGGCAGTTCATACATACCCTGGTATCAGCGCATGTGGTACTACGGCTGTAGCGCTCCCGCTGGCTTTGGCAGGATCAGGGCCAAAAAGGGCTAGAGGCCCTAGCTTGGCAATTGCAAAAAGGGGTACTTGCCCTGGCTCCGAAGGGAATTTTTTTCTTTTGCAAAATCAAGGCACGTTTGGACGTTTTTTGTTTTAACTGTGTGCATTGCTTTAACACGGTGTAAGTAGAAACGTCTGACTTGTTGGCATGTTAATTATTCGCTAACGTTTTTCAGTCAAATCGGAAGTGATCTATTACTCCTCAGCATCCTCGTTTTCACATCATATTGTTCTACTAGAAAAAGGCAGAAGTGATCTTTTTTCGCTTAGAAATGAAATGGTGCGTGTCTATTCGGAGGTGAGAGGCAGCCTGAGAGACAAGCCTTCTGCTGGGCTGTGTGATGCGATGCACGTAGGCTGCAGAGAGCACGACTCCCCACCCTGCCTCTTACACTGCCGTGGCTGCAGTATAGCTCTCTGCTGTGCTGGTTGAAATGACTCATGGAAGGGTAAAGAGGATTGGGTCCAGAGCGTGCTCCACTCAGACATTTTACACACAAGAATCAAGCACGTGTTAACTTTTAACAAAGTCCCAGCACTGCTGCTGCTAGAAAGCTTGACCATACATACATGTTACACATGTGAACACACATAGCCCTGAATGAAGAATAAGGGATGGTATTGTATAGGAATACTTTGGAGTGGCACAGGCTATAACGCTGAGAACTGGCAGGACTGAAGCACTTACTTTTTTTAGGATTAATAGTGGTATTAAGAACTAATATCGTAAGCTCCCTGCCATTGCATAGTGCCACTTACTCCTCCCACCTTCCTGCCTCCCAGAGTGTTTGCATGGAAGTAGGGTGGGAATTCTGGCAGTGCAGGGAGAAAAACTTGAGAGCAATGTCATCACCGATGTGCTTGCTCTGTGGCCTGCCAGGCCCAAAGCACCTGGGCCTGCCCCTGCTGCCACACAATGGAAAGACATCCACAATTTCATTCTTTTTTGCCCCCCTTGACTAAGGAAGCAGTGCATACATTTTCATAGCTTCTAAAGATGCATTTTTAGAAGTTAACCAAATACCAGTGTGTATGTATGCACCCCTCCCTCACGTGATTGCTCCACACTCATTCATAATACATTTTCTGGATGCACAGCATCTGTTTTAAAACACAATTGCTTGTGATTAAAATAAGACCAATGAAGAAATGTGTCTAAGAGCAAAAAACTGAAAGGTAAAATGTTCTACAGAAGTATACCAAAGAGCATTCTAATGATGTGCCAGAGAGAGAGGCAAAGAAAGCTTTTATATTCCCTATTAGAGAGTACAAGGATTGTTAGCAAGTAGAGGTGGTTATAATTGTACCTGTGCCATGAGGTGCCTTAGGAACACACATTTCAGGGTTTGGATGCTCTGAGAGTAAGTCTGAAAGCATCTAGCATAGAAAGGCTTCAGAAGATGCATGGAGCAGGCTGAAGGCTTTCCTGCAAATGGCAGGGCTGGGGCATTCACAGGTTGCAGTTGTACATACCCACCTGCATCACAGTCAAAACCTGAACACAGAGCAACTGGACCAGGGAGGAGGAGCCAGGAGAACATCAGAGAATGCTGGTGCTGTGGCTGCAAGAATAGGCAGAGGCAGCATTCTTTGAGCAGGTGGCTCTATGAAGAAGGCAGATTGATTTCTGGAGAAGGAAACTACCTCCCCATGGGCGGTTCTGCTATGTTTATGGGCTTCATAGCCATTCTTCACAAGCAATTCTGCCAAAAGACTACCTACCTGTGCCATGTCTTCCTTCCTTGGGCAGCTCTGCAAAGCATTAAGTGGTAAAAAGATATACTGTACTTAGATGCTAAGTAGCATGTTGCTTCATTGGCTGTGCTGCTTTGATTCACCAAAGCAGCTTTCATTTGTTATCTCATTTTTGCACGTTGAGGTACAGGCTTGTATTTAAAGACTGTGGCTGCAAAGCAAAGCTATGATAAGGACAAAATGGAATGTTCACAATAGAGCTCAGAAGAGGGGTGAGGTGGGTTTGTTCTTCCAGAAAAAAAAGTCACAATACACCTAATTTCAGAGATTCAGGAAACAGATCTGTACTCAATTTTTCTATTTTACTTTGGAAGCAAATACTCTTATTTGACCCAGGGCTGAATAATAAGTATTTGTATGGAAATCTTCCTTTTGTAATTAATTCATTACTTTGGCCTCTGGGAATGGCTCACTGTGCCTCTGCCTCACTCTGAGTGGTGCTCTAATCTTCACTGTCACTGCAAATTGTTCAATGGATGAAAAGGGGAGGCCAGAACAGCGAAGAGTGTGTTTTTCCACTTACTCCCTCTGCCTAGCCCAAGCCCTGGGAGACTCTTGCAGCACAAGTTTTTCTACTAAGCAGCTAGAGGTCCATGTAGTGTTAAGATCTAAGGAGGACCTGGTCTGCCATCCATCCCTTTTAAATAAGAGGCAATCCTGTCTTTCCTACTTTTGAAGGGAGGGCCATATGCCACTTTGATAGCCACATCTATTGACTTAAATGTATTTTGAAATCAGGTCAAGATAGTTCTATTTAGATATAGCCAGGCTGTTGAGCATGAACAGGGCAAAGGCATATCCAAATGGAGTGTTCATCTTCACACAAAAGACTAAACTTTTTTTAAAAAAGAAAAGCTTCTATTAAGAATATTTTGAGAAAGCACCTTCCATCTCAACCACAGGCCTTTCCGGAATAACAAGAGAGTCTGTCATAAGGCTCCTGCTAGATTTTTGCTTTTATTAAGCAGCAGACAAGATGTTAAAACAGCACTGGATAGCAGCAACTAAGGCACCACTGACTTTTACATTTGTGCCAAACGCAGGTAACATGACTAGAACTGCAGTGTTCAAAAACCGTGGTGAGGGTTCAGGAATAAGCTGTTGCCACCCAAGGGCACCTCAAGCAAAGGTGGTGTTGTTCCAGCCTACGTTGCCAGCACTGATCTCAAAGAAGCTGACATAGATTCTGAAAGGGAAGACAGACACTGTTAGCTGCTGAGAGCAGAGTGCTGCAGGCCAGCCAGGGTGTTCCTGCAGCAGGACATGCTGTAGACTGTCCTGCAGGGCTTTACACTTCTCAGGCCTGCACTGCATCTCAGCAAGTTACACATTTACTTTTGCAAGTTCTGGCAGGTATGTTTGAGTGTTGAATATTCCAACCTCTCCCCTCCCCATTAATGCCTTGTCTACTTGCATTCTGGAGTTCCTGGAGTTTTTCTACTTCTTGTTTTAAGAAGATCTCAGGATGCTGTGTTTTATTTACAGTAATTTCTGGAACAGATTAGTGTACCATCAGGAAAAGGACTAGAAATGCTTTTACTTAAGTGGAAGCTTTTGTAATAGATCTCCACTTGTACCCCACAGGCAGTAGGGAAGTGTTGGTACATGTTATTCAAGTTATCAATTTAATATCAGGTTATTGTGTCTCTACCTGGGCTTTTGCATGTATGAGATCTGCGGGTACATGCAGTGCCTGAGCCTCCATCATTTTAACTAAGAGATATTTTACAGCTTCTGGGTATTGGCATTGCATCTCATGCAATTGCTCCCTTCCTATTTTTAATTGGAGAGTTGCTGTATTGACTTGGCATTTAGCCTCTTCAAGCAGAATGTTAACAGAAGAACAGCAAAGGACAAGTCTGGGATTAATAGTTTTAACAGTCTGTGGAAAGTCATGTCAGACAAGTTGCTGTATGAGCTCACCTGTCAGATGGTATTTTCAAATGTTTGTTCAGCAG
>NW_009204615.1:4038-16453 GCF_000690835.1 Fulmarus glacialis
ATTTGGAGTAGACCTTGTTCTCCTGCTCCCCTATCTTGCCAATGCTGTAGAGAAAGCACATAGCACAGGGGTCTGTGGAGCCACCAAAGGACATCAGCTGGTCAGAAGAGATCTGTATTGCTAGATACTGTTGGAAGAAGAAGAAAGGAATGTTATTTTCCTTTGCCATGTTAGGAAAAGTTTTGAAAACCCAGGAAGGTATTTGTGTACCTAAACTGCAGTGAAAATAGGTGCATGCCTATCAGTTATGCTTTTGAAATTCTCCTGCATGTACTTCATTGCACTTCCAGACTTCCTAAGTATTTTCCTGCAAGTCACAAAGATGAGAAGGTATGACGTAGAACCACATTCCCATGACATACCATTTGGGAACAGGCACTGCCATCACAATTCTTTCATCTATTGCAGAATGGCTAGTACCTAACTAAAGGTACTAGTAGCACATAAAATTAAAAAAAAAAGCAGTCCCAGGCATTCAGAGATGCTTTTCACCACTTACTAAAATGCAAATAGTTTCACTCTTGTTCTTAAGTTACCATGTCACAAAGATCCTTCCCTGCCTGCTGTCTTGCAACTTTCAACCCCAGTGTGCCTAATTACCCACTGAAAGATGGGTTCTGGATGCTCAGCCCGGGCACACTGTTGGAAGGAGGACCCTGCAGTATCATCTTTACTGACTTTGAATTTTAGGTAGAAAGTTCAGGTGCCCCAAGAGCTCAGCGACCTGCAATATCTCCAGAATCTCCTCCAAGCCACCAGGCTCTCCCTGCCTGTGCGGGAAGGCTGGGTGCAAGTCGGGGGTGTGCAATTGCATTGCTGCCGCCCTACGTTCCAGAGAGATTTTGCACCTCACTGGCTCCTGCTGCAGTCTTCCCTGCTGAGGTAAATGTGAACTGACACAGCAGAGGCCTAAATCCACATACCCCTCATTAAACAAAACACAACCTAATCCTACTTTTGTTCTTGATAGCAGGAAAAATAGAAGAAAGTATCTATGTTAATATTAATGACCAGCCTGCAATTTTCCCTGCTGCTAATACACAGTGTCAGATCAACACATGGGGGAATTCAGGGATCAGTTCCTTTGGCATCTGTCTGGCTTCTGTTCTTACCCACGTTTATTAGCAGCGCATCATTGGAACTCAGCAGCAATTAACCCTCTTGGCAAAACAAGCTAGCCAGAGTACCAGGAGTTGTCTGGATAATTAGCCTTGGTCATCATTTACAGGTTGTTTGGGTGCAAGGTGCATCAGACCACAGCAGTACAGGATAAGCCAAGGAGATCCTGCTGAGGTACCACTTGCTTAGCCCTGTTCTCCCCTGTGCTCTCAACTTTATGCCAATTGTAGGTATGTATATGCCTTTAACATCTACCCTGGAAGCAAATTATTGCTTAAAAAAAACCAGAACAGCTGAAGTGTTAATCAGCATTATTTGCTTCTTAGAGCAGTTTGAAAATGTTTGAAACAGTTTTTTTCGGTAGAAGAAAACCCTATTTGATTAAAAATCAGTATTTTTTTCAAATGGTACCATTTCCTGCAAGAGGAAAGCTCTGCATTCCAGCCTACCCTAATCCTTTCCTTCTTTCTGTGTTATAACTAAAAGACTCTCCCTTTCCTATTGCCTCCTTTGTCACGAAGAGCTTGCATGTCCTCTTCAAAAAATCTCTTTGTTGTTCCCTGTATATTTCTAAGTCCCATCACATATCCCTTCCACACTGCTGCACAAACCTGTTCCAGCTGCATCCCAGCCCTGGCCCCTAGCTTTATATTCAGAAGCTGTTATGCAAGAACCACCAGCTGACACCTTCACCCCCCCAACAGCAAGTACTTGTTTGCTAGACTGATAAAAAAAAATGTTTTTTTTAAGAAGGATAGAACACATCAGTTTTACATAAGAATTTCATTATATTACTGCATGTGTTGGGAAAAAAATTATGATCTTACTCCCATTTACAGTCAAGCCTGCTTTCTGTGGAGACAGGGCTTATACAAGCCTAAAACATGGTTCTGACTATTACCTGAGGTAACTAACTTTGGTCAAATTTGACAGAGATTGATTTCCTACATGTTTAGTGAGTAGTTGATTGCATAGAGCTCCATTACTGTCCCTAGAGAAAGAGGGGCCTCTTATCACACATCAAACAATCTGTCTGGAAGAGACATAGTAGAACCAGGCTTCTCCAGGTCAATTGGCTTTTTAACTCGACATCAAATCAATTTGATGAGACCATCCAAACACATACAACTGTCTTTTAAAGTCTACAGCCATACAACAACAAATAGAAATACTTTAATTATCGGTGCTGAACTGAGAATTTCTAATTGGTCAAAGAAATATCAATACTATTAACCATCCCACCACTGGTGGGATCCATGGTGCAAGTCCAATACAGAATATGACTGGAAGTCACAGAAACTTTTAAAATTTTCCTCCAAGATCTAGCTGAAATCTTGCTGCAAGTTAAGCTGGCTTCCTGCCTTATGCCACTGAGGAAGGAAAAAAAAAAATTGTTCCCATCTCTTCCATAACAGCCTCCCTCTTCAGCCTTCTCTCCTAGAAGAGCCAGAATGTCTGTTGATCCTTGCATTATCTTATTTCTTCAGCATTTTTCCTTTGGTGAATCTCTAATCTGCCTACCTCTCTCTCAAAGTAAAGGACCTGAGACTAGATGGAGTACTCCTGCTGAGGCTTACTTCTACCTTGTGCACAACAGAAGTGAAATTCCCCTGCTCCCAGGCATTGTCTTAACTCTTATTCATATTGTAACCCATAATAGCTCCCAAAATCCTTTCCTCTTTAATGAATTATTCTTTGTCTTTTGTGGAGTTTGACTTATTAATCAGCTGTTGAAAGAAAGCTTCTTGTCTTGAGAAGGTATCTCTTACTATCTTCTTGAATTCTTACTGTCTCCTGTACATACAAGCTATTGTCATCTGCACATCTCAGTCTACTGAATCATTACTGGAAGTGTTGACTAGATCTGAGCATAAGACACTACTGTGGGACTGTTTAAAATGTTCCCGATTTTGACAAAACCATGCCAGCTGCTCACCATTTTCTTCTTACCATTTTTAAGACATTCCAAAGTTTGTTCTAATATTTTCAGTTATCCCACTTGGTTTTTAATTTTCGGTCCATTTTTCCCCCTTCTTTCCTTCTCAGGACACTTCCACCTGTGGCAGTTATCAAACAATTGCAAAGGGGTTCAGAGATCTCTGTTGCCATCTTAAGTAGTCTAGGGTGACTACCATTTCAGAGACCTTTATTTCCATGAAGAGCAAAGATCTGCTCAAGAACTTCAGGTGTTCCAGTGGGCAGAGAAAGGTTTGCTGGGGAGCCCACAGAATCCTTTCTGAGGCACCAGAACTTCATTCTTTCTAGGGTTTCAAGCGTCACTCCCGAAGTAAAATAAGAAACATTTTCTGAAAACACTCATTTGCTAGTGAATACGTAGAAAGGGTATTTCACAAAGCTGCTAAAGATCTATAGTGGATTCACTTAAGTTACTGCTGCTACAGCAACTGTTACTTTATAACAGCTCATGTTATAAAGCTTACAGCTCTATAGAGAAGCTTTCACTTTGTTTTTCATATTCATCAACAGTCTTCAGTAAATAACTGATAGTGACTTTTCAGGATTAATTAAGAAAATAAAAGCCTTATAAGACTCTTAATGACAGTATGTCAGTACTTCACCTCAGTAGCATATTGCCAAGGGTTTTGTTAGGTAAAAATCCCTCAGTTTGGTAATGAAACCACCTAACAGATTTTACTCTGGTGTTTTGACTACAAGTAGCAGGACATTGCATGGGTATTTTTGCTAGATGTCCAAGCAAGCTGAATACCTTATTTTTTTTCTTCAGCTGTAACCACTAGGCTACAGGCAATTTGGTGGCAGATAACAAACACATATTCAGAAAGTTACAGGGTGAGGCTTGCTTTCAGTCAGCTACATTCCTGAAAGGTATTCACAGAGATACCTGCATATACATACCCACACACATCCAGTGTCTTGATTTACATGAGACCTACATGGAGTACCATCCTATACAAAGCTAGCTTAAATAGTTTGTTTCAAGACCTCAACAGAGCTAAGTTACAGCAAACAAGTACAGAGAGAAGACTCCAAATACTGGTGAGTCATTAGATATATTAGTTTATAGAGGCTATCACTGAGAAATAGATCATTGCATAGGCACAACTGACTAAAAGAAAATATTTGAGCATCTGGACTTACCTGTGCTGGTTTGCCCATTGCTTTTGATAACTGCTGGGTAAGCTCACCCGTGAAAGAGTCTGGAACTTTATCCTTGCTTATATTTGTATTAACAATGAACTTCGGCATCTTTGGATCACGAGAGGGTTTTCTTTCAGCTCACCTTGTTCACGGTTTTGTTTCTAACCCACCTGCAAGATGGCTTACCCCACTATGCTAGTAAGCACCTCAGGAGCCTTTAAATAGTCAGTGGTATCTTCCTCAGGTGCACCTGGCGGGGTGGGAGTGCCTCGGGAGAGAGGAGGCTGCATGTGCCATCTGCAGGCTGCTGGCTGCTAACGCAGATAGTCAATGCACAGCTTTTCTAGGAGAGAAAGCTGGCTTTTTGCGCTCTGGAAATCAAAGCATCCAAAATGACACTTCATATTTGGATACAGCCTGGTCGTAAAAACCAGTGAAAAAGCAAGTGTTTTAGGGACTGTTTGAAAGTGGGAGAGTTATAATATGCCTCTTTATGCAAATTATGCAATTATTTAAAAAATTTAGTTGAACGCCTCAATTGTGAGGTCTGGAACTCTTTCTGTGGAATAGACCATAAGAGAAAAACCCCAGTAGCACATGTTGTGGACACCTTCCCTGAACTGTGACTAAGTCATGACAAAGTCTGACAGTCAGGGTCTTGATTTTCCACTGTGGTGAGCACACAGTGCTTGTTTTGAACTTGCTCCTTTGTTGTGCAAATAGTCCCATCACAGTCAACAGGATCTCCTGACAGGAAATCCACAGGCTTTCTAAAATGAGCGGGTTTTATCCAGAGTGGCAGAGCTGGGATCAGTTCTCTTTGCTACCTAGTAGAGTCTTACATGAGAGAAGTGATTTAGAGGGGTCATGTGGCATTTGGTAAGCGGTGTGTGCAGTGAGATGTGTGTGGGGAAAGCAGGTTGAAAATGCTGATGGGGACAAAATAAATGGAGTTTGTTAATCTCTCCATGTTAAAGGTGATGCCCAGTAGTTTCTGTGAGTTAAGGGCTTTTCTACTCACTCCATTCCCCAGCCTGCAGAAAAGAGGGAGAGCTTTCTATAGCTTGTGCTAAATGTTTGTACTGCCACGGTGTAATTTAAACAAATACTTTTAAATGGTGAAAACCTCCATATGAACATGCTCAAGTTGATTGTGTGGTGTATGTTGATTTTAAGTCAGTTCCTTCCCTGTAGCACCCTGGCTGTAAAAAGCCAACAAATAAAAAGTCAGGAGATGAATTACTATGTGCCAGTGTTCATCTACAACCCATGTTAGTGGATTGTGTTTCCTGCATCCAAAGCATTCTGAAAATAATGAAAAACCTGAAAAAAAATCCAGAAATAAAGTCTGTTTGAACAAACAGAATTTTCAGGGCATGTTTCCTATGTCAAAGCATTAAAACCAAACTCAAATGACAGCTCCATCCGTAAGGAGAGGAACTGCTGTTTGTAATATTGATGAATCTTTTCTTCAGTGATTAGTTGAAAGCAGGTGGCATGATCCAAAGCATTTAGTCACAAATCAAACTATAGTTGTTAGTGGTCACTTGGAAAAACTTAGACTGTATTTCCAATGAACTTCACAACCTATTTTTACTGCTGGGTACAATAATCACTAGTTATTCGCAGCTTGCTTACATAACAAGAAAAACATTTCCAAAACAAACTCTTTCTTCTCTGAAAACATCTGATGTAATTCCCAGAAGCTTATGTACCAGGTTGAAAATCAGATCCTTAGACACCACAGATGCTCTTGGGAGTGTGCTTTATTTTATAGGAGCCATTTTACTTCTTTTGCATACAATAATAACTCTGTTTGGCAGGTTCTTCTCCCTGCCTAGAGTTACTAGGATATTCTCCACTGAGACTTCCATTACATGTCCAGAAGGACTGTGGCACAGTACAATTTCACTTTCAGTATTTTTTTCTTGTTACCATGGCTGGAACCTTTTTTCCTAATTTACTGTGCTAAATTTTGAACCCATATCTGCTCAGGTCACCCTAAACCACATACCTAGCTTTTCCTCTATCAGCCTGTTAGGCAAATATTTCAGCCTTCTGTGTTTCCCCAGCCTCATGACTGATGACCATTTAGCCTTCTTAATCCTTCCTTCCCTTGGTTTGTCTTCTTAAATTATTTCACTTGTTCCTTCATATTTCTGATACTCTTCTCTGAACTGTTTGTCAGCAGTTTCCTGATTCTGAGGTGCTTAGAGCTAGTGAGGTGTTGTTTCAGAAAGCTCAATAACAAACTGTTCAGGTATCTGTGGCATTGGACAGGACTCCTGGGAACAAGAGAGACCAACTGAGGCCCAGGGTTGTGGGTCCAGGGCTCTTAGCATAGCCTGTATATATGTTCTTGTAGCAGGATTTGGGCCCTGTGGACTGTTAACAAAATGTTTTAAAACTTCATAAGGCAGAGTAGCAAAAAAGGTTTTTTTTTTTTTAGAAAAAAATCTCATTGTATCCAGTAGATCTTAAAACTGAGTGATGAAATTTCCTGTGAAAATATTTAGATAACAGCAAGAAATAAAACTCTAGCATAATGAATTTCATATCTATGTTAAAAAAAAAAAGAAAAAAGGAATAAGACACAGAAGAGCTTGCAGTCTGTTTTTAATGTTTCCTGTTTAGTTCTATTGCAACATTGTTTCCTGTCTTTTCTAAGAGATGCAAATTTCTTCTCTGAACATTCAGAGTTTGGTGCAGAACAACTGTTCCTTAGGAAAGTTATTTTCAGTGGCTGAGGTTTCTTTTTTTCCAAAATTCAGCTTGTTGAACTCTGCTTTTATTTCCATGATTGACTTTCCCTTCGTCTCAGGGAGGTACAGGTAGATGAAAATTGCTGATAAAGCCAGGATTCCCAAAAAGATAAGGAAGCAGAAGGGTCCAAGGTTATCCTGCAAGCAGAAATGGGAGACACTATAAGGAAAATAAGAATCTCATTTTTATTTCCCTGCCCTTGGGTGCAAGTCTGTGTCTTTGTAATTAAAATTCAAAGGTGTGCTCAATACACAAACCAGGACGGGTATCAAACTAGGAGTTTCCCCCGGCCACATTTGACGTGAGTCCAATTGCTGCTCCTCTGAGCAGGTTCGGTGTTTGGACAGAGCTCTAAGCTTTGCATGCCGTTGCAACTTATTGCTATTATTTTGCTCCCTGTCAGCATTCAGAAGTGGATTAGCGTGGAGGGAGGGATCCCGTTAAAGTCACTTACAACAATCAATGGAAAAATCATCCCAAGTACAAACAGTCCCATCCAGTTGATGCAGCCAACAATCAGAAAGGCTGATGGTCTGAATGACTGGCTGAAGATTTCAACCATGATAGATATAGTGGCTCCAGCTGAAAAAGAAAAGCAAAACACAAACCAGGTATACTAGTTTCCTTGCTCCTGACAAAGATTTTCACAAGGGCAGTGGTAGAAAATGGCAGACAGGCAGAATAGGTGGCCGCCTGGCCGGTAGCCTCTGCTATGGTGAAAGACCTTGATTCCAGAAAGGGACTACAGATGTTAAATTAGGATTTCAGCTGTTAATTTAAGTTTCTTTTGTACATACTGGAATCCTTTTTCTGATGCCAGTGGATCTGTGCAGTTCCATAGTGCACTGGTAGCCATTATTAGCGCAGCATTTTATAAAACCAACTCCCGTTTTGGCTCCTGTGGTCAGTTCCACAGGAAGCATGTTGATAGGCATACCAGCCTTAACTCACTAAATTAATGAAGGGTATGATTACTATGATGTACCTGGCAATGACTAGAATCCTGGTTTTATCTGAGTATTTTAAAAATTGTTCTGAAATTTGTCTCAAACCCTCTGGAGAAGATGATACTGTATTTTAAATTATTTAGATCCTGTGATCAGCAATAAAATTTGAGATATCTGTATCCTTTTCCTGACTCCCACTTGTACATATCTGCCCTTTCCTCCTTAATTTCCAGAACTTTTTACCATGGTACTAGACTGTTCTTCCTCTGCCAGTTGTGTCACCAACCAATATGATACAAAATTTCCTCCCAGCATTGCCATTGATGTACTCACATGGTCCAATTCCATAGAAGATAACGAATAGGAAGATCAAGATAACACTGAAGTAGTGCATCCAGAAAAACTGATGCTAAAAGTGAGAAACCGGTGATATCAAACCATTAGACACATGACAGAAGCAGCAGAGCTCTGTATTTTCTGCCACTCACTCAAGCTTTTGTACATATCCTGTGAGGCAAGATCAGAAAGGTGGGCTGATGCTGGGTAAGTAGCCAGCTGCTGCCTCTTTACCTGCAGTGACAGGGTCATGGTAAGGAGTGCTAGCACAGAACACATCAGCGTGTATCCTCCCCACAGCAGCACCTTCCTCCCAAATCGGTCTATAAGGGTGCTCTGAAAAGCAGAAAACACGGGTCATAAATCCCAGTTCTCAAATGAAATAATTCCTCTCCTCTCCATGTGTTCTTCTCAGAAGACTTATCTGAATAATAGTCAGAAATCAATGTCATTTGAGAATCTCTTAATTCCTAATGAATTTTATTAGCTTCTTCAAAGATTAATGAAGCTGTATTTATTAATCAACCCTAGGCTGTTGTTAGACAGTTCCCTTTCTTGCGTGCTGGAATATATCGAATTGTGCACACATACATACACACATCTAATCCAGAACATCAGAAAATTATTTTGCAGAATAAAAGTAAGTCTAAAGACATACAGTTGTGCAAATAATTTGGGAAAAGAGCTGCCTTTTATGCTGCTTGTGGCTTTGCAAAAGCAGGAATATGTGTCTTAGGTTATGCAAATCTTCCCCCAGCCTAGTTACAAGTAAGGAAAAGTACAATTGTTGACCTCATTAAATTTTTCTTTCAAACTCAAGTCTGAAAAGACTTACACACAGTATAGAGGATAAGCATTCACACAACCCAACTCCCAGGGACACGTATGGGATAAGGTATTCTTCAAACTTGGCTGTGTGGAATACTTCAAAAGAATAGAAGTATATCTGAAAAATGCAGAGAGGAAATGCACCTGTGAAAAAAGTGTTGCAATTGTGATGCAATTCTAAGCTGGTGTAACAGCCAGTAACTTAGAGGGGTTTGTAACCTGCTGTGGTGGTGCATTTTCACCCCCCTTCTAGGCCATTTGTTGATCTCAGAAATTCCCATGAAACCTTGGCCCTGGTGTACTGAGTCTGGCGGTTGAGCACTCCTTGACTGTATCAGAAACTCTGCATAGCTGAGGCTGGAAATGTACTCCTATTGCCTGGCCCAGGTGTCAGGTAGAACAACACTGAAACCTTGAGAATTTTTAGTAATTACCACCTGGGACTGTGGCCAGGATGGAAATTTATGGATGACTAAAGCCAATCATCTTGCGAACCTATAAACGGTGGTCCTAAGTGAGACTCTCTGAGCTCTCCGGGACCGCAGCAGGCTGCACCCTGTATCTCCCTCTGAGTGGGATGCCTCTCAGAGCTTGCAACTTCTTGAGCTAACAATATTCGGAGGCCCATCATCCGACGGGACCTGGGCTGAAACTCTTCACTTCTCGAGGCTCAACCCTCACCCGTTAAGAAATGCCGAGACATTTTACGTGAATATTTCTTCACTGAACTTGAGGGGAATTTTTAACAGGTACTTTTTGTACATTTATATGCATATATTTCTGTCTGTGTGTGTCAACTAATAGTAAGCATAATCTGTAATTAAGTCACTCTTGTGACTGTAGTAGATTCTATTAACACTTACTTCGTAAATGTTAAATTAGTTAGTGATTGAGTGCTGCTAAAATTTGTTAATAATTAGTTAATGATTAAGCGCTGCTAAAACTGTGAATGAACCCTAGACTGGTGCTAAACACATATAATCCCTTAGATATAAACCCTTAGACGTAACATGATTTTTCTTTATATGTTTCATCCGTGTAATAAGTAGTAGAGTGAACCTTGCCATCGAACTCTCTTAAGTCGCACTTTTATAAATCACTGTTAAAATCACTTTCTGCTAATACCTTTGACGGTGATTCTTTAAGTGACCTCTAAACCACTCACTCGCAACACCTGCCTAGTGCTGTCTCTTATTCTGGGGATAAAGAAAGCACTCAACTGCATTGATTCCACAGAGCTGCAAGGTGGTCATGACAGTCATCAAAATGTAAAGTTGCCAGCGCAAAGATCGCTCTTTTATTACTTCGAGGACACGCAAGGTTTTCGTGCTCGTCATTGCAACCTTCTCCTTCATAATGTCATCAATTTCTGCTTGATGGTCTCCTTCCCCCCAGAGCTTCCTGATGGCTGTTGGGGAGAAAGAAGGGAGTGGATTATTCTACCAGTATAGCTCCATCACGAGTGGTTACATTAAACCCTTTAGTCTGCCTGTCCATTGGCATAGGTGGTGGTGTTGGTGCTGTCTGCTTTTGTCATCTGGTTAGGCCTGGGGCAGTAGACAAACGGAAGAATTTTGTTTCTTTGGTTGTCAGCATGGCTTATCTTTCTAATGTTGAGTTGACTTAATTGTGAACAAAATAAACATTTAAGTACATTTTATTTAATAAAAAATGAACTGCCTAAACCGTTTCCTTTAAAGAAATAAAGTAGTTCCCACGGAAGTGGGAAATGTTAGACATACTAATATATATCTATCTTTCTTGTCTTAACTGATTAAATTAGACTGAGTGAGGCCCCAGGTTAATACAAATGTATTGCCATAGGTACCTCAACTGTTCTATTTAGAACTGCCTCTGCTATTACTCTATGGCACTGCACTGTGCTACACAGCTCTGCCCTGCTTTCTTGTCTTCTACAGGGGCTGTCACTCTAACATATCAAATTAAGTGAAGTAAGTGAGGAAAGTAGACACTCTACCTTTCCTGCAGGCTTCCTCATTACCCTTCTGTATCAGGAGGTAGGATGGTGAATCAGGGAAAAATGGGAGGGTAACCAGTTGAATCAATGCTGACAGTCCACTAGATGCTAACAACCATGGCCACAAAGCTTCGCTTCCTAAAATCTCCCTGGAAAGTGTATGTGAAACAAAATCATGTTGAAATAATGGAATGAATGTTCAGAAAGTTTTTCTGAGTCATGAGGATTGCTCAAATTCCATTCAAGGGTGCAGTGGAACAAACACCTGAATTGATAATTCAGCAAATTTCACAAATTTGGCTATTTTTATTCCTGACAATTTTAATGAAATTATTTGGCATTTTGAAAAACTTCCTAAGTATCATGAGGATCCAGTATAATGTCTAGAGAGCTGATGAAACTGATTTGACCACTGTTTGACCACAGGACCAAAACATCTTGCTAAGACTTTTCATGTAAGCATAGTAAATTTTGAAGGGGAAGTCGCTTAGTAGAAAGGGTGTGGAAATAAGAAGAAATCAGATTATGAGTAATTAATTTTTATTTCTCCTATATTTAAAACTATATGTTTGCGTCAAATATGACCAAAACTTTTCTTCTGTCCTAAGCTAAGGCCTGTTTTGGGGAAGATGAGAGGGTTTTTCAGTCACTGACTACCTGAGAGGGTAAGGTTATAGAAAGATTTCTACTACTTTTAGTGTAACCTGATAGAAAGATTGGAGTATTTACCGTAGTCCAATAACCTGTCCTGTGAGTTTTCCCAGTGTCAGAAAAACAGCAACTGTGGAGTTGGTAAATCCACGCAGCTTCTTGGGTGAAATCTCTCCTACATACTGAGGATGTATATTGAGAGAAAAACCTTTAACACAGAAGAGGATAAATGACTGTTAAAATACTGAGAAAAGCTTAAGTTTCTGACTCCATCGTCTCTTACATTGTTTCCATTCACTCTGGTATTTGGATTAACATTTTTTGCAAAAGGGATGATGTCGTTCACTTTTATTAAGTGCCTAGTATATTTGCTTTAAAAATCATTCTCCAAGAATGGCAATACCTGTAGAGACAATCCTGGGACAGCAAGGATGCTTGCTCTCCACAGTGGCATAAGCACATACCTGTACCAATGCCATAGAGAAAGCGTCCGACCAGAATCATCTCAAAGGATTTGGCTGTTTTACTGAAGGCCATGAAAAGTGCAGCTACCAGCATGATCAGGTTGGTGCACATCTGGCACTTTTTCCTGAAAAAAAAAGTGCATGAGAATTTAATGTGAAATGAGAACGTCTTGTACTCTTTTGACTAATCTTGCTGTGACAGGAAGCAT